>NC_056746.1:1113767407-1113779907 GCF_019279795.1 Protopterus annectens | reverse complement strand
AAGAGAATAGTGGTTCTCAAGTTTCCTTAGACTTTGACCCGCAGGCTGTACAGATTAAAAAACTAGTACATTTAATCCTGTTTTAAATATCACACTAGCTACATTTTTGAAAGACTCTGAAAAGGACTTTAGATATTTGGCAGCTCTCGATTTAGCAGACAAATTATTAAATCTGTCCTAAGCAGAATTGCAAGTGCTTCATTCCCTTTCTGCTGACACATCTCTATGAATTATGAAAGCAGATAAGGGGACTGGGATAGTGTTAATGGAGCAATCGGAATATGTTTCTAAAATGGAGATTGACCTAAATAATTGCGAATATGACAGAGTTGTGTCTGTTTAATTTGTCCAAGGGCAGTTTAAACTGATTGACCAGATTCTTGATTCCTTACAGAAAGACCAGTACATTTCCCTGGAAGAGCTGCTTTTCTTGTCTTTGCCTAATCCTAGTCTAGATAAATGTTTCAGCATTCCTAAAGTGCATAAGGATATGCTGAATCTGCCTTTTAGGCATATAATATCTAATAAGCGCACCAAAACTGAGAACATCTCAGAATATATCGACTGCTGCCTTAATCCAGTTGTGCAAAAGATGCCTTTCTATATCGGGGATTCTTTGGCGTTTTTACATTTATTTGATCCTAACTTGGATCTAGATCACTGCATTTTTGTGACACTGGACATTGTGTCTCTATACGCGAACATCCCACACAGAGACGGGAAGGAATTTGTTAAAAAGTATCTACAGAAATATGCTGCCTTCCACCAGTCTAAAATAATGCATTTGACTGCTTTAATTGACACTGTTTGTGTAATAATTTCTTTCACTTTAATGGGAAGCTTTATCAGCAAATTAAAGGTGTTGCTATGGGCTCTAAAATGTCCCCAGCATACGTGAATCTTGTGCTGGCTACCTGGGAAGTTGAAACACTCATTCATATGCCAGGGTTTGAGTACACTCAATTATACCACAGATATATTGATGTGTTTTTTGCTTGGACTCGCACACTGACACAACTAGACTCATTCATTCAGTCTATTAATGACAGCATTTTTTTTTAAATTTGTTAAATATGGTTGTGTTAATAATAATTCTTTTTTGGACACTGCTCTTTCCTTTGATGCTGTTAATAGATGCCTGGTTTCTTGTGAAAAATCATGTCTGTCTCTGAAGTTTCTTTAGTTTAGTCTGTAATAACTTACGAGAGTAAATGAACACATTTTCAAGCATGTTATTCATCGGCTTCATTACTAGGTCAGAGCCATACCTTCTACACAAGTCGAGGTATTTGTTTTTGGCTAAGCATAATACCGTGGATTCTTCTCTTTCAGCAGAGCAGAAACTTCACAGAGACCGACATGATTTTTCACAAGGTCATGTCTTCATGTGGCCGAGAGTGGTTAACAATAGTGTTAACATCAATACTTGTGCTTCTGCAACTGAGATGACCATTTCAACCAATCAGGAAGCCATTGCAGAGTCCACCGCCAATCTGGATGCTGATGCAGTCCAGGAGACAGATGGGGGAAGGGCCCAGGCAACCGCCAACGCAGGTTGTGTCACATCACATGTTGAAGCAATCAGAGCGAAAAGGAAAACTATCACTACTACAGTACAGGCCCATCAGGAAGAGAATGGAAAGGCTCCAAGTAGACTGGGAACTGGGGTAGGCCTCATCCCTTTTTTAGAAACCCTGCGACCTGCAGGGTTAACTTCTCCTCTCCCTCAGCTCATGGACCTGTCCCTGGTCGGAAGAGGAAGTTTCAACTGAGGGCAACAGAGGGGGAGAAGCATGACCAGAACCAAAAGGAAGCACCCAGAAGAAACGATGAGTCCTTACATGATCAAAGCCTTTATGAGCAACAAAAACTGATAATTAATTTATCTACTTATGCTTTATCCAAATATGAATGTAATGTTTTGGAAAAAGGTCTTTCATTCATTCCAGTTGCTGATTCTGATATCACTGAAGTTGTATTTGATATTAAATCGTAGTTGTATTTGATATTAAATCGTTTACACGAAATTTAATGTTGAAAATAATGTAGTCTAACAATGATGAAAATGAAAATTTTGTATTTAAGAAACCCAGTCTCTTTTTACCTAAATTAAATCCCTTGGTTCATGCATTTGAGCAGTTATGCATAGAAGACACTTGTATGGTATATCAGGCACAGAAATTTCATTCACATAATAGTAAATGGCATAATTTAACTAAGAATGAATTCACAGCATTAACTAATTTGCAAATGAATCCATTTATTATGATACGTCCTGCAGATAAGGGGGGACAGATTGTGATATTAGACAGAAAAGATTATGATAGAAGAATGTTTATTATTGAATGATAAATTTTATAAAATTATTACACCATCACAAGTTAAAAGAATGACTGAACATGTGCATAATGAACTGAGAGACAGCTAGGATGGGTCTCATAGATGAAGACCTGTTAAGGTACTTTATCATATTTAATCCTACCACCCCTATGATTCAAGGACTTCCCAAAATACACAAAAATAGGGAGAATCCTTCCATGACTCCCATTATGGCCGGGAGTAATTGGTGTATGAAATCAATTTCTGTTTACATAGAGAAATTTCTTAGGAAGCTTATAGGTCAGTCAACTTATATTCGGAAAGATACTGAACACTTTATCAGAGACCTATATAAGTTTATTTGTGAAAGAGAACAGCAACCACAGGAGCAACAAATGTTATTGGTTACTCTTGATGTGGTGTCACTGTTCACTGTCATTCCAAATGATATTGGGATCAATAATTTGGTTGAACTGATGTTTTAAAATACAGCATATGACAGTGACATGATAACTCTGATAAGGATACTATTAAGGCTGGTGCTAGAGAATATTGTGTTTGTATTCAGGGATAAAGTTTTTTGGCAATGTAATGGAGTAGCCATGGGAACATCATGTGCTAACAGTTATGCAAACGCTGTTATGTCGAAATGGGAACAAGACACATTGGTCAGGGGTGCATTTAAGGATGACATTCTTTCAAAGGTTCGTAGATGACCTCTTCCTCCTATGGAGGGGGGTCACCGGAGCATTTGATGAATTTTGTGGACTACATTAATGTTTTCACACAATTCCTTAGGTTTACTGTGAATTGGTCCCATACTGAAATCAATTTCTTGGATGTTTCTATTATACAAGAATCTAATGGCACACCGAACACTAAAATGTTCAGGAAGGAATGCCATGTGAATAGTCTACTAAGGAAGGACAGCATGCATCCTCAGTATACCTTTAGGAATGTTGCACATAACCAGGTTTATAGAACTTCTAGACTGAATGCTTAGGAAGATGATTTTAAAGAACATATGGAGTTGATGAGCAAAGAATTAATGGAGAGAGGTTATGATAAACAACTTGTTAATAACAGTATAGAAACAGTAAAGAACCTTAGACACAGTAGAGCTAAGCCTTACTTCTCCGAGTCTGAAGGAGACGTTATTCATAATGGGGATTGTAAGAAACAAAACCAACAGCCACTTAGAATGTGTTTCAGCTTCTCGAGGAACATAAGACAGTATACCAACATCCTAAGTAAGCACTGGAATATTTTAACATCTGATAAACAAGTGAGTAACCTTGTAGGAATATATTCACAATTTACCTACAAGAGTAAAAAATCATTAAGGAGATGATTATGTACACCCAAAGATCAAATCAAGACTATAGATACACCAGGGACCAGACCGTGTGGTAGGTGCCAAGTTTGTAATTTTATCACTCTGGACAGGGAATTTAAACATCCTGATACAGGTGTGATATATGGTTTAGGAATTACTGCTAGGTGCGATAGTTCGCATGTAGTTTATCTCGCTACTTGTCAAGTATGCAATAAATTTTATGTGGGCAAAATTGACAGATTGCTAAGAGACAGAATTAAAGAACACATATACCACATCAAGAAGGGCAGTCCATTTAATGCCCTAGCAAAACATGTTAAAGAGATGAATGACCAATATACTTTCAGATTCGTGGTGTTAGGAAGATGTTATGAGAATCATAGGGGTGGGGACATTAGGACTCAGACTGAGAACTTAGAGGCCAATTGGATTGTTAGATTAAGAGCAAATGCAGGACATGGCCTTAATGACCATGTACCGATGAGACCCATCCTGAAGAACAGACCCTTACGTAGATAGAATATGTTATGTGTCCGTGTGGTCTATAAACACTATATTGCATTTATGCATTCTTTTTATTTGGATAGGAAATACCATGTATTTTATTGTGGCTACATTTTTATTGTATCTGTATACCTTTAAATGTTCTTAACCTTTTGATCATGTGATTTTTAAATGTTTGATATAAGTACAGGTGTGTGAGTATCACTTGATATACACCTGAAGAAGCATTTGGTGAAAGCGCTTGTGTTTGTGTGAATAAATCAGCTGAAGACTCTGGAGCCTTGCCTCTGTTTGCTCTTTTTTTATTGGATTGGTTCTGTTTTTACACAGAGGTACCAGGTCATCACTGTGTGTGTGTGTGTGTGTGTGTGTGTGTGTGTGTGTGTGTGTGTGTGTGTGTGTGTATGTATATATATATATATATATATATATATATATATATATATATGTATATATATATATATATATATATATATATATATATATATATATATATATATGTATGTATATATGTATATATGTATATATATATAATGTTGACTAACACATAAGGAAATAAGATAACTTGACAAACACTGATGTTTGGAGGACTACTTGGGGAGTAAATGTAATTATGAAGGTAGGTATTTTAAGTGGGGATAGGTAAGGAACTGTACTTCAGATTTAATGTGAATGTTTGTGTTTTGGCCTGCAGTGGACTTAACCGTTACCTCCGTCCATGTTGCAGTGAAAGCACTGTTGGTCCTCCTGACTGTAGCAGTCATAAGTGCTTCTCCCAGAGTTTGTGTTTAAAATTTACTGCTGTCTGGAAATGCAAAAAAAAAAAAAATAATCTACCAAAAACATATAATCAAAGCTGTTAGCATCCTACTGCTGTATCATTTACCTGTTGAGTGGACTGGAATCAGGGGTATACATTGCTACTAAGTGACTTGCCTGAAGCAGCCTTTACACTTATGTCAGCTTTTTCTACGTTATTAAGAGTAGCAGTGCTGTAAATTGATATAATATGTGTGAATTCTGCATGTAATGCGAGTGCAAATATGCGCATGTGCTTTCTGGAGTGTGTCTATAAAATGTGTGTGTGTGTGGTGGACAGTTTTGCTATCTCAGATTGAATTCCTGCCTTATGTCCATTGCTTGTTGACATTGTGTGCATCTCCCCATGATCCTGAATTGGATTGTGTGCAGTAATAAATAAAGCATGAATTGTTAAAATGATTGACTGCATTTTCCTTAGTTCTGAGTGGCTGCATGCACACCCTTTATAACATGACAGAGTTTATCCTTGCCTAGGCATGCACATTTTTCTACTTCAGCTTTCAGATGTTAGTACAGTTTGTGGAAAATTGCTATGACTGCATTTCTCCAACATTCGTATTGCAGTTTCCAGCTGAAGCACCAGTGGGAGTTCAGTGCAGAAGTTTGTTTTATTACCTCTGTTGTACCACATCCAAGCAGCACAGTGATACAGCAATTAGTGCTGTTGCCTGACAGACATTGGGTCTTTGGGCGAATACCTGTCTCGTGTTTTCAGTGCAGAGTTCACATGTCTTCCTTGTGCTGATGTGAAGTTTTGCTGAGTACTCCAGTTTCCTCTTGCATCGCAAAGTCATGTTGTAGATTAATACTTGTTCAAGGCAGAATTATTTTTTTATTCAAAACCGTGTTAGTTGCATATTGAAGCATGAGTCTGAGATTCCTGCAGTATATATGCAGTGAGTGAGCAAGTGTGTGCAAGAATGCTGTGATGGACTGCCATACCATCCAGCAGTCGTTCTCTGCCTTGTACCTGTCGTTTGATGGGATAAATTCCAGTTCCCCTGCAACCCTAAATAGGATAATGTCATTATCAGATAATGAATTTGTTATACGACATCAACACAGTGCTTCTTCCATTACTATGTCACCTAGTAGCTAAAGCAAGTACTTCCACAAAACTGGTTATGTTTTGATAATTTTGTTGTGGGTAGTACAGTGGAGCAGTGTTAACAAGTGGTGCCTCACAGTGCTTGATTTTTCTAGTTCATTTCTTATATAGGCTGCTTTCTCTGCAGACTCTACTGTATCTTCATGCATTTTTGCTGGATCCTGCAGTTTCTTCTTACATTCCAAAAACATACTGTAGGTGAAGCCTGATCCTCCAAATTGCCTGTACTTGTAAGTGCTAGCTATATATAAGTGACTGAACAAGTGTGTCTGTGTCTGTGTCTGTTTTGTGTGTGTGCATGTTCTGCAATAGACTGGAATTCTAGCCAGATGTGATTTCTCTTCTTTGCAGTTAATGAGTGCTGGGATAGGCGCTGGCTCCCCTGTGACTGAATTATTTAAAGCAGACATCAAATAATGAAAGAATGAATAATTGTGTTGCCTGTTTAGAGCATTACCTGTTTACAGCAAAGTACAAGGAGAAAAATAGTAAGAAGCTGAATAAATTGCAAAACACCTTTTTTCATAAGGACAGTAAATAAAATTGAGATCATGCAGAATACAATTTATGTATGGGAAAAACTGTCACTAGCAATGAGCTGGTGCATGAAATATGAGGTGAAGCACATAAGCAAGGCAAACTACCTTAGACACTTTACTAAAATGCCTTAAATAATTTACATGCTGAAAGGTCAGGAGAGACTACCATAACCATTAGTTATATAGAAACACAATGAGATGAACAAAACAATGCTAGAGATTCCAAGAATAAATTTATACATCACACCTCTGGCTTTATTATTCCACATTATGTAACTGTGCTTCCAGTTTAAGTCTCCACTCCCACCATCCAAATTTCACTTCATTTCCAACCTACACACACACACACACACACACACACACACACACACACACACACACACACACACACACACACACACACAAACACACACATCATTTCTTTTGCAGCTGTCAAGAACACATACTATGGTACACTTATATTACCATTAAGACAATAATTAAAAAAAAACGGAAGCAAAAAGTGTCATTTTTTGTATACACCTCCAAATCGTTATTACATCTGTTGGAGAAACAGTCACACATTGAGCCTGTGGGTGTTTTAACTGAAGGTAAAAAAGACAAAGGATTTCATTCAGAATGTTTCTGTTAAAATCATTCAAAACTTATTAAAACATCACTTTTTCAGGAGTGGTCGTAAGTCCCTGTGGCTGGATGTGAAACACTGCACAAAATGCTTATATTTTATAGTAATGTGGACTTCAATAAGTTTGAGGGGTTGATTTTGTTGAGTGACTTTAAAAAATGTGCCGGCTTCTGCCAAAACTGGCTGGCTGAGAATGTATCATCTTTTACGTTTTGTAGAATGCTTGCTTAATATTCCACCATGGATTTCTGATAATTATAGTAAAACCTGAGGAGTACAAGGAGTTCCTGTGTTTTTTCATTGGCATTGCTACTCACTGCTATTTATGCAGCTTTACTATTGTATTTTCTAGTCTGACATTTTAACAGTGCATTTGTGTACAGATGGTTTGTGAACACATCTGAGCAAAAAATTATAATGTAAGACGTTAAATATATTCATATGAGCACAGTTATTAAATAAAAATACAAGTGGCAAGATGTGCGTGGAATTCCTTTGCCTTGATCTAATTAAGAAAGTCTTTTAAAAATACTGTTTGTTCAGTTCTTCTGAATTAATACTATCAGTGCTTTCATAAATAATATGCTGTCAGATGTTCTGTTTGCCGAAATGTCATCCAGTTTTCATCTCTATTACTGTCCTATAGCATGATTTTCACAGATTGAATAGGAACTATTAAAACAATACAAAAGAGTATGCTTGCACTGCTTCAGAGTACCTTTCTGTTCCCCTTTTTGTCACTGCATGGGTAAAGAGGAAGTTCTGTTGGCAGGGTATCTGTCAGACAGGATGAGCACAGTGCTTGCTTATTGGACAGTCTGACTAAACATCTGCTGCTGTGGGATTATGTGGCTTGAAATGCCAGGTGCAAAAAGAGGAAAGGGTGGAGCAGACTGAGCTTTTTTGGATGACGTTTTCTGCTGTATAATGGATAAAACTACAGTTATGGTTGTGGTCTGCTTGACTAGATATTTCAGATTTAGTGTAATTTGTGTCATGTTTGTCCTACTGCTTTGTATATGAAGAAAGATAAGGGGAATACACTCCACACACACACACACACACACACACACACACACACACACACACACACACACACACACACACACACACACACACACACACACACTAGATTGCCATCAATAGCACACCTGTTTTCAACTTCTTATGGCAAAGTACCTGAATAAGCATATCACTGCTACAGTGTAATATGCTGTTGAAATGGACACAGTGGACTTACTGTATTCATGTCCACTCATGCCTAGTGCACTGTACCTGTTTTACAGATGCCTATGGCATCACGTGGTGCCAGTTCAGTATTTACATACCAGGATAACCTGCTGTAAGGCATGCCTTTGGATATTATATAGCACTAAATGTGCTTGACATTGTGTAGCTATATATTAAGCACTGGCACACCGAAGGATAAGAACAGGCAAAAGGAAGTGACTGCCATTGTCCATTTGTTTTTGCAAGATGTCCTGTATACACCTATGTTACTCTGCCTACTGGCATCTCTGTTTTGATGGCAAATGTAGCAGAACTCCAGGCTACATAGACGTTGTCTTATTGCAGTGTTAGCATTACTACATGGGAATATATCAGCTGTGCAGACCTGACAGAGGATGAAGTGAGAGGGACTGTGGTACACCCCACTAGCAGCACTACTTCAGAGCTCATTTGTCCTGCTCCATGCTCCCAGAGAAAACAGAACCTCATCTTGCAATTATGACCATTTAGTTGATTTACATGTCAACTTTGCCACAGCTTATGCAGTAAATACTCAGAATTGTATCAAGCATTAACCATGCAACTTCGAACATAATTTTCCCAATTCTTACCTCTGGCATAGTTTGACTGAGTGGTATAATATAAAGCCCTCCTGGCTGCATTTGTTCCTTCAGCTGAGTGGCCTAACCAACCTGCCCCCTAACTGGAGCAAGGATACTCTTTAAATTAGATGCACTGAATGAGTTTTTGGCAAATATCATTTCAGTGGAAAGCACTATTTACATTGTAAATATGCATGTCTAATTCTTTCTGCTTTTCCCGGTTAGGGGTCACCACAGCAGAACTCCAGTCCGCTAATGATTGGCAGTGAATTTTTATGATGCCGAGTTGCCAGCCTGGCGCCCAACCTTCAATAAAGGCACACCCATTCATGCATGCACCTACCTGCATGTCTTTTACTGTCACTCGACCATGGGGAGGACATGCAGACTCCACACAGAAGGTGCTCCAGCTGAGAATTGAACGGAGAATCTCTTGCTGTGAGGTGACAACGCTAACCACTGTACCACCGCGACCCTTTGTAAATGTGCATGTCTGTGGCTTAAAATTCAGTATTTTGAAATTCAGGATTGTACAGTTTCAGTATAATGAGATTCAGTCAAATGAGTTTTCAGTATTTTGAAAATTAGGTATTGTGGTATCAGTGAAATGAAATTCAGTATTTTGAGATTCAGTCATGTGAAATATATATATATATATATATATATATTTTTTTTTTTTTGAAGGCTGCCAGCCTAGCTAGATAGAATTTTGTAAATAATTCTATGTCATTGTAAAATTATATTAATGTAATCCACAGGCTTGTTCACAAATGTTAGAAAACTGTTAAATGTTGAACTTCAAAAATGTAACCACAGTGCACTCTGCTAGAAGAAAGCTGATAAGTCAAACATTGTATGACTGATCTCAGACCTCAGAGGCAAGATGTCTAGGCTAAGACATTCCTTCTATTTTGACACCAGAGTTAATTGCTAGATTTTACATATAGGTTCATAGGTAGGTACTAGGCTATTGGCCTTGGGGCCTATATAAGCCTAGCCAAAAGGTACCCTGGCTTTCACCACCCAAGAAAATTATTTGCATATGCCACTGTCGAGCAGAGCCACAGACGTGATCCCCATGGTGAATTTCTGTGGCCTCCTGCAGGTGCACATTACAAAAAGAAATGTAAATTCTGAGTTTCTGTTAGCCTGGAAAACCAAGAAGTGTCAAGAATGATGCAGTGTGAAGCAGTACTGTGTTATCAATTTAAGGACAGAAAGGACAGCATTTTGCATTTGTCTTCAGAACTGACAACTCACCAGTACTCTGTCTTTGCTCTATGTGTAAGTTTATTTCAAACTGTGATTGCTCTTAGAAATTAGATAGGAATTTAGTCAGATTTAGTCTAGCTGTTTTCTATATTTGTCAGACTATTCTACAGTATTATTTTAAGCATTTTCCTGTGATTTCTGAACTTAACTGGCACTGTGTTGAACTGAGAAGATTTGTCTTGTGTTTTTATTATTTATTATTAAATATTTTTAAACCTTTTGACTGTGGCTGTTTTGTATAGAGATAATTTAAGCTCTAGAGTACTTGCATGTATTTAGAGATACTGTACTAAGCCACTCCAATAGTCTTGCTGCTCAGTCACACTTACTATTTGGATATCAGTAATATTACACAGTAAAACTGGTCACCCTTTGGAAAGGGCCTTAGAGTAGCTGATAAGTTGGGGTCCTGGTGGCAGCGATTTCTACCTTATATTCTAGAGAAGGGAGCATAGCTGGACAACCTGCGCCAGCCTTCCCCGGGAGTGTCTGTGTGTTTGTATACAAGTCATATCTTAAAGTGTGTGTCAGCTACTTGGGCAGGGACACAATGCACTGGTTGGACAGAGTGCTAGGAGGACTTGGCTCAGGACCCTGGCTAAGGATCCCACTCTATAGCTGTGCCAGTGGGTAGTCTTATTGTGGATCTGAAGAGAAAGGGAGAAACCAGCCCCAGATTGACTAGGAGCTCTTGTGTGCTTTTAAGGGAATTTGTACTTCACTGTGTGTATTTGTTATCCCTGCCAAAGTGGACACCCGTCACTGGTGCTAGTGGTGAGGATTGAGGCTCCTTGATTAGTGGGCCAGTGCATGGATGTCACATATATATATATATATATATATATATATATATATATATATATATATATATGGGATCCAGTCACTACAATGAATTTACATTTCAAAGAAATGTAAATTCGCGAGTGTACTTATGCGAAAGTGCATTTTATCGAAAATGTACTTTCGTGTGAAGATAAAAATAAGAAAACAAAAAAGAAGTTATAAAAACATGCAGTTTGCATGTAATCTTAGTTGTACATCAACATTTAGTGTTGATGTACAACTAAGCAAACTAGTGCTGAGATTGTGGTACAGTGGGGATAAGGGAATATTCCCTTTTCCTCACTGTAGTGCAATCTTGAAGTGACAATATTAAAGTAAGGAGGGTGTGAGGGGTGCAGGGGCACTTGCCCCCCTGCAAATAATTTTTTGTGTGTTTTTTGTTTGGGATAGACGATCAAGTTACTATACTTCAGCAGTGCAGTTTTGTTGAAATGCACTTTCGCTGAAGTGGGGATATACCTTTCTTTTTCGAAACCATCACACAATCCAGCTGGTATTTAGCACTTTTGTTCCTTTATTAGTGGACAGAACTTCAGAATATGAAAGTTACAAAGTGGAAATCATATATAAAGGCTGCAGTGTAAGGCAGACCATCCCCCATGCAATGACTTAGTCACTAACAAGTACATGTTGATATGATAAAGCAATTAAAAGAATTAGGGTAAACACACTTAAAACTGTAAAGGAGTCATATCAAAATGCCTGCAGTAGTGAGCAATTAAGAGATAAGGTAAACATACTATTTATTTTATTTAACATTTGTTTACAGGGAAAGTCCGACTTGGAACAAAGCCAATTTTCAGTGGAGGGCGGAGGCCCAGGGAGAAACCCTCCAGACGCATGTCTTTGTAACATGGAAGGAAACCAGAGTACGTGGGGAAAACCCAAACAAATGCAGGGAGGACATGCAGACTCCTCACAGAAGGTACTCCAACCAGAATCAAACTGGAGAACCTCTTGCTATAAGATGACAACGCTAACACTGCACTACTGCACCATCCTAAAGACTGTAGAGGAATCTTATATTAACATGCCTGTAGTAATGCCTACAACAAAGTAGTGATAAATCCACACTTACAGTTAAAATAGAGAAATCATTTTGAGTAATCTGTGTTATGCTATTATGCTACATACTAGCTAGTGACTGAAAGTATGCTAAAGGTCTGAAAACTGATAAAAACTTTTGAAATCCAAGTACAAAATAGTACATTACACGTGCAAGCACCAAATGGCCAGTGATGACAAATTATCAATAGGGTTGTAAACTGTTAAAAAAACTGAATTTCATGTCTAAAATATT
>NC_056746.1:1113691240-1113738086 GCF_019279795.1 Protopterus annectens | reverse complement strand
TAGATGTTTGATGTGCTTGTGTGTGTGTTTTTCGGAAAAGGTATTTGTTTTGTTGATTGTCTGGATTGTGGTTTGTCGGGCATGTGAAATTTTGTGTTTTTGAACTTTCAGTTTTCTGGTGATTATTTTGTTGTCGGTGTTTTGGCTCGTCGCCGTTATCAGGTAGACCCATATAGATTATATATATATATATATATATATATATATATATATATATATATATATATATATATACATATATATATATATATATATATATATATATATATAGATATATATAAAATGTATTACTTTATTGTATAGTAATATTACTTCCTTTCTTTCTTTAGCATCATGCATGCTGCTTGGTGTGTATAGAATCAGTAGTTTAGTATGGTGGTAAGCAGTATTCCTTCATCTCTTTTGGGATGGTAAAATCAGCATTGATTTGAATACTGCAAATAGTGATTATTGTTTATAATGTTACTGTCAGTTAAAGTAAACTAGAGCACAAATACCAAAGCCATTTACTAGTCCATTCTTATGGAAAGTGTGTTATACTCAGTCTTTCTTTTCTTTACTGCTGTCTAATGGTGAGTAATGGGTATAGGAAACACCACAAAAAACCTTTCACGTAGGACAAGTGCAATGGCCAGAAAAATGTAGTAAAATGCATAAAATGAGCCAGCACTACTCGAACACCATTTATTGTTCCATAAAGTGTGAAAACAGAATCATACCGGTTTCGGCACTCACTGAAGAAGGCTAAGTGCCGAAACTGGTATGATTCTGTTTTCACACTTTATGGAACAATAAATGGTGTTCGAGTAGTGCTGGCTCGAGTAATGGGTATAGCCAGACATTTTTCTACACACAAAAATTACATCATTGCTCTCCCCTCATGTTAAAAACATGTATACCACTCCAAATGTTATCCCTTAGACACTGAAGGAATAAACTTTTTTAGCTGCTGAACCCTACAGCAACTAAAAGAGGTTCCTTGCAAGCTATATTTAGCTGTTGACCCTTATGGCAACTAAAATAGATTAGAGATTATTCGCAAGCTATAAGTCCCCCTCTATGACCCAGGAAACCCACAGCATGCAGATAAATTTATTGGAAGCACTGACCATCCAACCCAATACCATATTCACTGGCTACTTTAAATATCCCAATATTAACTGGGAATCATGTATAAAACCAAAAGTGCATGCACAGAGATTCCTGGCTTTTGTAAACAGAAATTTCCTGGACCAGATTGTCAATACACCAGCCATGGGTTCAAACATACTGGATCTGGTCTTCACTAATATGGGAGAGTGATGTACACCCTTAGTGTAATGTCTGCTCTGGTAATGTCAGACCACAAAATTGTCTACGTAAAAGTAAAAATAAAACATGGAACTCCAGCTAACCCTGGTGTATTCTGTAACTAGTTAAAGCAAACTTCCTACTATTAAGTTATAACCTGGCAAAATTTCAATTCCCCATAAACCCTGAGTATACTGTAACTATGCAGAACTGTTCATAGAAACTCTATACAAGCATGCTAGTAGTGGCAGAGAGGCAGCTGTACCCACCAGGAAGAAGTACAAAACTAACTAAAAAAAAGCCACTCTGGTAGAGTCACAACATCAATAGAAGGAAGAAAATTATGGCAGAAATTAGGGGGTGCAGCACCCAGCAGGATAAAAGGACTTTCATCAAATTAAACAAACAACTCAGAGGACAAATAAAGTGTACCAAAGCCAAATTTGAGATAAGTTTGGCTTTCCAGGCCAAGGACAATCACAAGGCATTCTTTAGCAATGTCTGCAACCTCAAAGGCAATATACAATTGTGTTAAGAGCTCATTGCTAATGCAGCCACCTATACTGAGCCAAAAGATATAGCAAACCTACTGGCCAACAAATTCGGCTCCAACTTTACACCTCTCTGCCCCCCCCCAACCTTCTCTCAGGAAATACCATCAAATGTAACTCCCCCTGCAATCACTAGGAAACAGGTCGTTAATGCTCTCCGAATTGCTATTTAACTGTATCCTCCAAAAAGGCTTTGTGCCTCATGTATGGATAACAGCATTAGTCATCCCTCTGCACAAAGTTGGGCCATCTACAGACCCTAGAAACTATAGACTATAATTCTCACTAGTCTTATATGCAAAGCCATGAAAAGAATTATCATGGAAATGATCAGTGTCATAAGAAACCTCCAGACACTGGACCCAACTCAGTTTGGTTTGTCAAGGGCAGGTCATGCCTAGTCAGCCTGGTGGACTTCTTTAATAAAGTCACTAAAGCAATGGATGAGGGCTGAATGGTTCATACTGCCTACCTTGACCTAGCCAGGATATTTGACACAATACTCCACTCAGGCATTATTGTCAGTCTCAAGAGGTTAGGTATAAACCGTTATGTCACTCAGTGGATAGGCGGCTGGATCTCAGACTTGACCCATGAAGTTAGAATTAGGGAGTCCACCTCTACAAAGAGGCCAGTCACAAGTGGAGTCCCTTAGCGATTGGTCCTGGGACAACTCCTTTTTGGCATTAACTTCTCTGAAGTCAAGGCCAAAGTCAATGGCCCCTGGATGACTAAATTTGCAGATGATTGCAAATTAGGAGTAGTCCTAGAATTCCCCACTACACAAATGTTCTCCAGAAAGGGATGTCACAGACAAATAATCGGTGTCAGAGCTATGGACTAAAACTAAAAGCCAAGCAATGCATAATAGTACCCTTCGGGAAGTCATCCACCCTTAATAACTGTCATATTGACAATACACCCATAAGAGATGACCCACTGGTCAGGGATTTGGGGAAACGGAGAGTAATCTAGCCTTTGACCATCACATGACAGTAGTGAGAAATCATTCTATGTTGTGCAACTTATAAACAAAAGTATGGCATCTAGGTCCAAAGAAGTCAGTTTCACTGTATTCTTCATTCATCAGACCTATCTTTGCGTACAGTGCCCCCTTTGGTAGGTGCCTAACCAGGCATATCCAACAACTGTCATAAACAAACTCTACCACAGAAGAAAGAAATTGTTGCAGAAAAAGGTGAAATCCCATTTGGAAAAACTCCCTTATTAGTCTCAAGAAAAAGTTGAGATCCCTCATCAAATCCTCTAAAGCTAGCTATGAAAACAAGATTGCAGCAGATACTAAAGATAATCACAAGGCCTTCTATGGTTATGCCAAGAATCTCCACGACAATACCCAGGTATGCTCTGAGCTACTGCACAATGGTACCTCTTATACCAAGCCAGCAGATATTGCCAATATACTGGCTGATAGATTCAGTGCCAGATTTACCCCTCTCTCCTCCCCTAAAGGACCTACAACAATACCAATAAAATCCCAGGCACCCAGTATTACTGCCGCACAGGTCAAAACTGCACTGTCCAAGACCAAGAATACAGCTTCCATAGGACTGGACAATATCCCTGGGCGTGTTCTACATGAACTACAAAATGAACTGGCACCACACCTATGTGCCTTGTTCAATCACAGCCTCACCTCAGGCTTTGCCCCTGCCAAATGGCGCACTGCTACAGTCATCCCTTTACATAAAGGACAAGTAACTACAGACCCTGAGAACTATTGCCCCATTAGTTTGATGAGTCTGATATGTAAGGCCGTGGAGCACATCATCATGGACCTAATAAATAAGGAAACAGGGAATCTCCAAACTCTGGATCCCATGCAATTTGGCTTTGTGAAGGGTAGATCATGCCTGCTGAACCTGGTTGATGTCTTCGAGTCAGTCACCAGAGCTGTGGATGAGGGCAAGGTAATTCACACAGCCTACCTTGATCTGGCCAAAGCCTTCAATACTATTCCCCACTCAGCCACTCAGGAATCATAGATAGACTCACTAAACTAGGCATTGACCCCTATATCACTAGGTGGGTGGCAAACTGGCTCTCAGATATAATCCACAGTGTTAAAGTAGCAGACTCCAAGTCAGACTGCCGACCAGTCATGAGTGGAGTCCCACAGGGATCAGTCATGGGTCCCCTCCTGTATGGCATCTACTTCTCTGAAGTCCAGGCCAACACAAAGGGTCTCTGGCTGACCAAGCTCACAGACAATTGCAAGCTGGGAGCCATTAACTCCCCAAGTGATGTAGACATTCTACAAAAAGGCCTCACGGAGACCAATGATTGGTGCCAAACACAAGGTCTTAAACTCAATGCCAAAAATGCGTCGTCATCCCCATTGGAAAAAACTTGGTTCCCTTGAATTACCACATTAATGGAAATCCACTGAACACTGAAGGTGTCATAAGAGATCTGGTAACACAAGTTGATAGTAACCTCTCCTTTGGCCACCACATAGCAATTGTAGTCAGAAAGGCCTTCTATGTGGCACATCTCATTACTAAGGGTTTCGCATCCAGGAAGAAGGAGGTCATTGTCTCTCTCTACTCCTTCCTCATAAGACCAATCATTGAGTACAGTGCCCCTTTTGGCATGTACCTCACCAGACACCTGCAACAACTGGAGAGACCACAAAATTAACACAAAGAGGATACTGGGCTTTAAACACATGTCCTATATGGATAGACTCAAAAACTCCTGCTATTCTCTGTCTCACATCGCCTACTTAGGGGCAATCTCTGCTTGACTTACAAAACTATGTCTGACCCAACCCTGTTCAATATGCTACATCTAAATAAATCCCAATCCCTCTGCACCACATGCTCTAGCGACTTCAACCTTATTACCTCAATCAACAGAACATGCTGGAGGGACAGGTTCTTAACCCAGAGACTGCCCATGCTCTGGAATAGACAACCAATACACATCAAGGAGAGCACCTCACTAGCCTACTTCGAGAAACCTTGATGAGTGGATGAGAAATAGAAAATTCACCTTTGGGATCACTTCAGTGGCTCTGCTCAATAGAAGCGCTGGAAACTAATGTCGGGTGGCTCGAAGCCAGGGCAATCCTATGGGCTAGGCTTGTAAAGGCTCTGGGGCCATTAGTCTAGTACTCGCCTATGAACCTATGAATTGGAACTTCCACAAAGGTTCCTCACTAACACAAACTGATACAGGGTATAAGTAACATGTCCTGTGCAGACCATCTCAAGGCCATATCCCTGTATTCTGCCTTGAGGAGAGATGTATGCCTGGCATACAAGGCATTATCAGACCCCACCCTGATAGACCTCCTGCATATTCATAAAAGAAACAGCATCAGAATTACCCATTCTAAATACTTACACCTTGCCTGTGATATAAATTAAACCTGCTGGAGAGACAGGTATATACCCAGAGACTACCCTTTCTCTGGAACAGGCTCCCCATCCATATGAAGCAGAGTTCTTCCCTAACCCAATTCAAGTGTAACTTGGAGAATTGGATGGGGAACAGAAAATTCATCCCTGGTTTGGCAGATACATCTTTAATGGACACAGGCAGCCTGTAAATGGTTCATCTCCCAGGCCCCTGCTTGTAAATGCTTAATCTCCCAGGCTCCTGCTTGTAAATGCTTAATCTCCCAAGCCCCTGCTTACACTTATTAAGGGTACTAGAACTTGTCACAGATTTAGCATGCATGCATAGGCTTAAAAAGGCCCATGTAGTCATTAGCCTAGTAAATACCTGTGAGATTATTTTCAGATTTGTAGGGTTATTTGTATGAAGGTGTGTACCCGTCTTTGTTGTAGGCATTAGTTTTAGACAGTTGAAGCCATCTTTTGGTCATGGCACATATATCTTTTTTTTTTTTTTTTTTTTTTTTAATATTTTTATTCATTTCCAAAAACAAGAAAACATGAATGCAGGTTATTTATGACAATGAAGTATTTACAAATTATTTAAAAAGTTAGGCTAAAACCTCTAAACAGATATCAAACATTAAAACCAAAATAAAGTATTTACAAGGGTGTCTATTGTTGACATATAATTGACTTTCTATACAATTGTTTCCTGATTATAATCTGCTGCAGTCATTATTCTCCAGTATTTCAGTTACTTTTTGCCATGCTACGTATAATGATGTAGTTCTTTCAGTTCTTCCTTTAATAGTGTTAATTTCCAATTGCGATACTGCTGACACCATATTCATGAATTGCTTAAAAGTTGGAGAAGCTTTGGATTTCCAGTTTGATGTAATGTTCTTCCTTGCAATAGCTAGGAGAGTCCATAAGATTACATATTTTGTTCTTGGCACACAGTTGGTACAGGTACATTAAACAAAATAATAGATTTGGAAATCTGGAATTTATCAATGAATACCATTTGCAGAAAATAATTTATTTTATCCCAATATGGTTTAATCAAATGGCATTCGTAGAACATATGTTGCCAGTCTGCTTTTTTTGATAAATCACATCTCCAGCAGCCAATATTTTTCTTAAACATAAGTTCCATTTTATGAGGGGTTACATAAGATCTGTGTATGAATTGCCATGTAAAAAGTCTCCAATGTAATGAAAGTGATATCTGCTTTGGAGAGAAGAATTAGTTTTTTATCTCTGTCATTTGGCACATGTCCATTAACTGATCTATAATAATTCCATATTTTGTCATTATTATGCATTTTTATTTTTTTGTTTGTTTTATAAATAGATAAGTATCCCTTTCCAGTAATGGGTTGATTCGTTAGTAATATTATATGTTCTATAAGGTTAGCAACATTTTGTCTTATTGATGGTTGCATTGTTTCTTGTTTGCTTAATATATACTGTCTTAATTCTTGTACATGTAACCACTAATTATCTTCCATATTTAATTTCTGTTTAATCTGGTCTATTGTCAGAGGTTTTCCAGAGTTTAGCAATGGATGCCAATATATTAATCCTTTTTCTTTAAGCATGTTGACTACTTCCATATTAAATGTTATTATATTACCTTGTGTATACGCTACTGGATATAAAAGAAATGACCATGCTTTAATATCAGGATTGCTATTAATAAGATTTTGGAAAATTTTTAATGTATAATGTATTTGGAACTTATATTTTTATTCTTATGTATCATCATATATTCCTTCATCAGCCATAGAAAATTGTTTGGTATGAAATCTGTATACTTATTTGCTACTACAAATCCTGATTTTAACCAGATTCTCTCATGAACTAGCTTCCATTTTGATGTATATTTTGTATTTAGCCATAATGGTATTGTTTTAATAATGGAAGAATGCAAATATATTTCTATGTCTGGTAAACCTATATCCCAATCATCTAGATGATACATCATAGCTATCCTTGGGTTTTTTTGGATACCATAGGAATCTTACCATTAAATCATTTAATTGTTTTAGGTGCGATTTAGCTGGTGGCAAAGAACAAGCTTGTATGACATAAAGAATTTTTGGAAATATGATCATTTTAATTATATAAAGCCTTTCTTCCATTGAAAAGAAGAATTTATTCCATCTTTGTATTAGATTTTTAATATTATTTAAGGTCTCTTTATAATTTGTTTCAATTGTAGTATCTAGGTTGTTAGTTAGTATAATTCCCAAGTATTTAATTATATTATCGGTAGAGATATATTTATGGTATTTTTTATTTAGATCTTTTTTATTAGTATTTATAAGCAATACATTTGTTTTGTTCTCATTAAATTTAAGACTTGAAAAGTTTTGAAAGTTTTGAATTGAGTCCCATAATGCTTTTAAACTGCTATTATTATTTTTTAAGGTAATTAAAATATCATCAGCAAAAAGTTGAATTTTAAGCTCTAGGCTGTTGTCTAGTTGTATTCCTTCAATATTTTTATCCATACGTATATTATTTGCTAAGGGTTCAATTACTAGCGCAAACAATAATGGAAAAAGAGGGCAGCCTTGTTTTCTGCCCTTAGTTATTTTAATAGATTTAGACAGACAAGATCCCAGTTTTATATAAGCCAATGATTTTTCATATAATGATTTTATTAACAAAGTGAAGTTGTTTGAGAAGCCATATTCTTCTAAAACTAACCACAGATAATCCCAGTTCACTGAATCAAATGCACTATTTATGTCTAAGCTAATAACATTCATTTTGTTTTTTGTGACCTTTATATAATCAATTAAGGAAAGAATTCTTTTAATGTTGTCATAAGTGTTCCTATGGACACAGACAGCCTGTAAATGGTTCATTTTCCAGTCTCCTGCTTGTAAATGTTTCATCCTCCAAGCCCCTGCTTACACTTATTAAGGGTACTAGAACTTGTCACAGATTTGGGATGCATGCTTAGGCGTAAAAAGGCCCATGTAGTGGTTAGTCTAGTAAATGCCTATGAGATTATTTTTCAAATTTGTAGGGTTATTTGTATGCAAGTTGTGTAGTTGTCTTTGTTGTAGGCATTAGTTTAGACAGTTGTAGCCATCTTTTGGTCTCCATAAGCTGTACTTTTTCTGAGAATTGCTCGGGAAAAATATACTTACCCATTCTAATCCTGGACTAGAGAAAATCTTCAGACCCCAGATGGAGTTTGTTGGTGAACTATGCAAAGAAGCAATTTAATATTCATGTAACCAAGAAAAAATACTGAACTACAAACATGGGAATCAGATATAAAGTTAATATTCTTCTGCCTGAAATATGGATTAAATCACATATTCAGTTTTGATACATGTAAACTCCTACAACACAGACACACATTCAGGAAGAATAGGCTCACACTTACAAAAAAGGTACATTTAAAAGAACAGGAGGTGTAGCTATCAGTGTAGCAAACACTGTACTCTGCTATGTGGTTGCATCATGACCACAAAGGAATAATGGATGCAAATTGGGTGAGAATCCAGCTAAGAAATTAATGCTACTGTATGCAGCTTGACCGACTGTCCACTATAGTGTGAAACACCCCAGAGTGAGATACTTTCACTAGTGGTGTAAGACTTTAATCTTTGTTGACTTTGGCAGTAGCTTCAACCTTATATCTTGCCAGTGGCAATATGTGGACCATATTGCAACACGTTTGGATTGTGGCAAAGTGACAAAACAATGATGTGAGATGAAAACATGTCAAATTCATTAACACAGAGTGTTATATGACCACAACACATAAATATTTTCAAATAGTTTTATGGGATGGCTGTTTCTTGCTGTAGCAACATCTGAAGGAGTTGCACCCCCCCCCCCCAACACCCCTGCTTACTGAATCAGCTCTGAAGTCAGACTAATGAGGAGTAATGAAAATAATCAGCTTTGCAACCATGTTACTTAATCCTGTCTGCCCCTATGACCTGACAGTCGGTATTTTACATTGCAAGGGGTATAAAGGACATAACTTCCCTGCAAAAATGCATCTGCACCAATAATTTTTTTTTCATTAATTACGTGTTGAGCACATGATAATGTAACTTGCCAGTGTCAGATTTGCATACTATAGGCTGAGTACTAGATTTTGTTAATGTTTATGTCTTAGTCCATACACTGCATGTAGTATTTTATTTCTTCAAATTTTTTTGTTTGAGTTGCACTGTGATGCAGATGCATTATTGGAATATAGTATCACAGAATATACAAGGCAATCTGACCAGAAGCAATGTGTGCCTTGTCAATAACCACTCTCAGGCTTTACCACCTGTTTAAAGGAGGACAAGGCTGGTAAGTCCTGGAGTGAATTTAAGGGTTCCCATCAACTTGTCAAACCTATGTTTGAAGGACAACAGGGGATCACATTGCTTGAACTGCAGAAGAACACAGAGCAGAGTGAGACTTGCATCTTGTTTTATGTATATATATATATATATATATATATATATATATATATATATATATGTGTGTGTGTGTGTTCTAATGTAGGCTGAGAGCTTTTGTTCTAGAGCTGGCTACACTCTATGACTTATTAAGAAAAAGGAGCTCAAGGATAGCAGGATCCCTGAGGGCACAATAAGCAAGGCTAGGATCCCCCCTCAGGAGCCTATACAATACTGAGAACAGGGACAAGGATTCCAGTCTCTCCTGGCAGCTAATATTTTTGAAGCCAGAGATCTTTTTTGTTAGGAGCGTCTGCATTTTTCTAATTTTTTTGGTGGGTCTAGTATGATGCATGCCAAAAGTTGAGTTTAGTGGCAAGGAATATGATTTCCTAACTGCAGCCACTACATCCTGATCAAAAGACATTGCACTTTTAAACCGGCTGCCTAGGTCTTTAATCACTGACAAGCTTGATAGCTGGGTGTCATTGATGTAGTAGTTTGAAACAATTTGTTGTTTTTTGAAAAGGTGATACAGCATTTCTTGGCATTTAATTTAAGCCTTTTTGTGATGCACCAGGTGTTGACTCATTCTTTATGAAAGGTATAAGTATCTTGTGTTGACTTTAAAATGTACAGAGCATGTAGTCATCAGGACATTTCATTAAGCCAAGATCAATGTTATACGTTTTAGGTCAAAGAAATAAATGCCAAACAGGAGGAGGCCCAACACAGATCCTTGGGAGACACCACTGGTTCCCTTCTGCCTGACAGAGGAGACTACAACTTTGACAACATACGTTATGTTCTTTCACCAGTTTGCCATCCATCTTACCTTATAGGCTATAGTGTTTTAATACCATAAGCTTATTTATGATTCCATTTTGTGATATGGTGTCAAATGCCCTGGCCAAATTAAGATAGCCACCATGGATAATTAGCCCCCTGTGAATGGCCTGCTTGAGCTTTTCAAAAAATCTTACAAGATTTAGCTGGCATGATCTTTCCTTATAAAGATGAAATGCTGTGAGTCAAGCCTAATCATGACATTATGATATCATGTGCACCCCCCCAGGTAGTGGCAGAAAGGGAGAAAGCATGGAAAAGTTTAAAAAACATTTCCAAGATCCAACCACTTACACATAATTAAAAATCATCCCCCCTTACAATCCTAACTTCCTCAGTGAAGCTATGCATTTATTTATTTATTTGTTAACATTTGTTGATCCTGAAAGTCTGACCGGACAGTAACCCATTTTCATTGGAGGCTTGGGGAGAAAAGCTCCAACATGTTACATGAAAGCAAGACAGTATTTATTTTTATTTATTTATTTCAGTTTGATGACCGTGGAAGTCCACTGGGCCTTAAAGAGCCTGTTTTCAGTGGAGGTCCGGGGAGACAAGCTCCAAAATATAAGGTTACAAATTAACATGTTACAATGGAAAAGTAAAGACAAGATTTGTACATAGCAATTTAAACATTTCACACATTGAATACATTCAGCCGGATTCACGATGGCTTGCACGGAGTGTACGAGTAGAGTAATACTCCATGCAGCCATCATGTCCGACGAGCGATCCAGGAACAGCTTGTAGGGGCGTGTAAGAGAGCTCCTAAAACGTCTCCTATACGGACAGGACTGGGATATGCAAATTACCTCATTTGCAGCCGAAAGGCATGCAAATGAGGTAAATTTGTGATCCAGGAAGCACAAACCTGCCCGAGTAGGAGCCGTGTTAGCTGCAGAAATGTACTCAGTTGACAACTGAGTACTTTTCTGCAAATAGCACAATGGAGCCTTGTCAGCTCCAAATAAAGGTTGCATATGGTTGAGGAAGCATGCCAATGGCCAAATATACGGCCATTGGAAAAGTTCCCAGATGCAAAATTAAAATAAAAATACTTTTTTTTTTTCGGCAATTTCCGATGTTTAAGCGTAGCGCAGCGCCGTGCAAATGGGATGCGCTAAAAAAAAATCATAAAATAAGAAAATAAAAGCCACAAACGTGGAATCTATGAAAACTGTTAAATTACAATGTAAGGGAATAGCAGGCTGAAGACAACATGACTTGCTAAGGGGAAAAGCACAGTGTAAGACATGTAACCAAGCATTAGTAGGCAATCCTATGTAAATGAGTGTTAGGATAGTGAATTGCACTTTTACATAGCAAATGAGCACAGTCAGTGGAGTGTAGGAGTAGGATATGGGGAGTAACAGAGTAGGAAATAGGTGACATCACAAGGGGGGTATGTATGAAAGTAGTGAAGCTCATAGGAGCAGAGTGGCATGTGTCAGCTGTCAGTTAGGCATCATGGAAAGAGGTGTGTCAACAGGTAGGTCAGGGAAAGCCAAGAAATGGAAGGTGTATACTGTGGATAGCACCAAAGTTTCTTGCTGAGTGGGTATGCACGCGTGTGCGTGCCTGTAAACCTGAGTAAGACAGTGCACACGTGAAAGTGTGAGTGTGCGCGTTTAAGCCGGAGTAAGCATGTATAAGGCTGTTTAAAGACCTGTAAGCACATTTGTGCTGGTGTGCGTGCGTTTTAACCCAAATAAGCAAATTGTAGTCCGTCTAAGCATGTGTGTGTGTTCATGTGAACTGCTGTGAGCGTGTCTGTGCTTGTATGCGCGTCGCTCACCCCTGAGGAAGCACAACAAATAGTAGGAAGCTACCAGGGAATACTAGTAGAGCTAGCAGGTGAAAACAATCAGAATCAGGCAATTACACAGGCAGAACACTAGCCCAGCCCAGCACTTAAAACTCTGCAAACAACAGTGCAGTTTGTTACTCTCAAGAGACACTGCAACACTGGAGTAAGCTACTAGAAGTGAAAACTGAAAAAGCTATACTCAGACAAAAAATGCTAGGGGCTGCCATTGCTGTTATAAGGCAACATATGCAACATGCTGAGGGTGGTGACAATGCAAATGCTGCCGGACAACCCACAGCGAGGAGACTGAGAAGAGTGTACAGGCCCAGGGTCACCTACCAGGGATTACATGAGCTGGAGATAGTGGAGTGCTATAGAGTGGACAGAGACCTCCTGCAGCAAATTGTTGAGCTGTGCAGGCCATGCCTCACACACACAACCAACAGAGGGGAACCCATCCGTGTGGAAACCAAGGCATGTGTTGGCCTAAGAATACTAGCAACAGGTACCTTCCAGAGACCAACTGGTGATATAATGGGGATATCACAGGCATCAGCATCCAGGGTACTGCACCAGTTACTGGATGCCGGTGATCATGTATATTTCCCTAATTCCTGTGAGGTATTGGCCAGCAATATGCATCTCTTCCAGCAAATAGCAGAATACCCTGAGGTAGTGGGTGCAATAGATGCATCAAAGCACCAGCCGGTGAGTGGGGTAGGGCCTACATTAACCGCAAGGGCTTCCCCTCCAACTGCCAGATCGTGTGTGATGCCCAGGGCATAATAATGAATGTGTGCACTGGCTGCCCTGAAAGCTACCATGATTCCCATATCTGGCATCTGACACAGCTGTACCAGACATTTGCCAATGGGGACATCCCACATGGTCACTTAGTGGGGGATACTGGCTATGCACTGGAGCCGCGGCTGATGACACCCATCAGAAACGCACACACACCTGAACAGGAACGCCATAATGAGGCACATGCACAAACACGAAATGTAAATGAGCATGCGTTTGGGTTGCTAAAGTCATGGTTCTGGTGCCTGGACACATCTGGTGGAGCCTTGCAATACTCACCAACTACATGTACCCAAATTGCCATGGTATGTGCTATGCTATATAATATGATTCTGCGAAAACAGCTGCAGCAGAACCAGCATAGGCCTGGACCAAACAGCCCCCCACCATTGCCAAGGCCATCACAGGCAGAGCATGACTCGGAGGAGGAACAACTTGAGCCTGCCCCAGTATGCAGAAGGAGGCGTGCCCAGTATGCCTTGGCCTTGGCAAAGAGGCAACGCATAGCACATACACTGGCTCAGTAGGAACCCTGGAAATGATACCTCTCTCTGACCCCCACATATAGTGAAAGGGATGTCTAAGTTGACACAACCTGTTTTCAAACATGTGCAGGGAGTGTAGTATGTGCATCCGACATAGGCAGCCCTGCAGTACCATCTGAGGCATGATTGCCATGTGTTAAGCAATGTAAGGTAGTGCTAAACAGCATTTACCACCATGTCGTATATGCAAACTTGATGACCTTAAGTATCATCCTACCCTCACCAAACATGATGCCACAATATGAAGACAAGATGATCAATTACAACAATTGGCTTAAGTATTGGTGTCAGTGAAAGGGGGTCCAATGCCTGTCAGCCTGGGATGACATGCTCAACAAGTCATGATGCTTCGCTAGGGATGGCTTTCACCTGTCACCTGTGGCCTTTTGGATATTGCCAAAGGCTCTCCCCATTGTGCCTTTTTTAGGTAAGGCTCAAAAGACAAACCCACCTCCATAGGTATCAGAAGGGATAAGAAACTAGAAGTAATGCTACTCAATGCCAGAAGTCTAAACTGCAAGATGCACGCACTCCAAACTCTCCTCAGCATGGAGAATGTTGATAATCTGTGCAGTAACAGAAACCTGGCTCAAGGCTCCCAAGAGCACCCTAGCACTAACAGGTTACACCTCATACCATGCTTTACAGCTGCAAAACATGGAACAAACTACAAAAGGAGGGTGAGTATCAATATTTGTCAAAGATACCCACACCCCCAGGTTGGTGGCACAGCATGAAGCATCAGAGACAATCCATGTGCAACTAACAGTGGGTAAAACCGCCTTCCAGTTCATAGCCTGCTACAGACCACCCTCCTAAACCCAGGAACCACACTTGGCTGACTGGAGAACACATGAAAATATGAAGGTCTCCTGAAACACCGTTATATTGGGTGACTTCAACTACCCAAACATAGACTGGGAGCATTACCCTAGCTGCAACACCCTATCCCAAAGGTTCCTAGAATTTATAAACTCAAATGCTATGGAACAACTTGCTACCACTCTCACAAGAGGGGAAAACATACTGGACCTGATCATCACCAACATGGGGACTCTATGCCCAAGACCAGAAGTGTATCCCTCACTGGTAAGATCAGACCATAGAGTAACCTCACTGGATATTCACATCCCAACCCCAGCCCATGGCCAGAAAACCACAGTGAAAAATTTTCAATAAAGCAAATGTCACACTCCTCAAAACCGAGGTGGAATCCTTCACAGCCCCTGTGCCTGTGGAAAATACGGCCCAGACCTCAGAACCCTTTATAAATGCAGTCTATGAACACCTTCAGGAATGCATGGATCATGCAATCCCATATAAAACCAAGATCCAATCCTCCAAAGGCAGGCATCCTGTCTGGTGGACCCCAGCCATAAAAAAAACATACAATACAAGGAGGAAGCTACTATATGATAGAGCAAAATCCCAAAAAGGGAAGGCATCTCTGATCAGTATTATTGAAAAACTACGGCCACACACAAAATCGTCTAAGGCCATCTTTGAGATAGAAATTGTACTGGACACTAAGGATAATCACAAGGCTTTCTTTAGTTATGGTAGGAACCTGGGTGGGAATTCCCGGATATGCTCAGAATTAGTAAAAAATGACAAACAATACACCAAATCCACAGACATTGCCAACATCCGAGCTGACAGGTTCAGTGCAAAATTCTCCCCACCCCCCACCAACAGGGCAAATATCTATCCCAGCAGAGTGCTGACCCCCTGACATCTCAGATGCTCAGGTAACAGCCAGCCTCTCCAAAGCAAAACACACAGCATCAATGGGACCAGACAGTGTCCTGGGCTGTGTCCGACATGATCCCCAAGAAGAATTGAACACAAACATAAAACCACTGTTCAATCTCAGCCTTACCACAGGATATGTACCCAAAGAGTAGTGTACATCAACAGTGGTCCCTCTCCACAAAGGTAGTGCCTCAATGGATACTGCAAACTATTGGCCCAGAAGCCTGACTAGCTTGGTCTGCAAAGCTATGGAAAGGATCATCATGGACCTCAGAAATAAAGATATTGGGGACCTACAGACACTGGCTCCTACCCAGTTTGGCTTTGTTAAGGGCAGATCCTGCCTCTTAAAGCTGGTTGAGTCATATGAAACAGTCACCAAGGCCATTGATGAGGGGAAGGTGGTCCACACAGCCTACCTGGACCTCGCAAATGCCTTCCATACAATACCCCACTTGGTCATTATAGATAAGCTCATCAGCTTCAATATAAACCTCTATGTCACTAGATGGGTTGCAAACTGGCTCAAGGACAGAAC
Source organism: Protopterus annectens (assembly GCF_019279795.1). Lineage (NCBI taxonomy): Eukaryota > Metazoa > Chordata > Ceratodontiformes > Protopteridae > Protopterus > Protopterus annectens. The sequence continues at coordinate 1,113,722,164 of NC_056746.1, read as the reverse complement.
CCACATGGTCAGAAATGCTGGAGCCATGTCAGACCCCAAATCAGCTACAAGTGGCATCCCACAAGGCTCAGTCCTGGGACCCCCCTTGTTTGGTATATATTTCTCGTAGGTACAGGCCAACACAGAAGGACTGTGGCTGAACAAGTTTGTAGATGTCTGCAAACTGGGCACCATAATTGACCCTCCAGCTGACACAAGCATCCTACAAAAGGGCCTCATAGAAACAGACAACTGGTGCCAGAGCCATGTCCTCAAGCTAAACGCAAAAAAGTGTATAGTCATCCCCTTCGGCAAAAACTAAGTGCCCACAAATTACCACATAGGTGGTAACCCATTAAGTATGGAAGAAGTGATAAGTGACCTGGGGACCCAATTTGATAGCAATCTCTCATTTGACAACCACGTGGCCAAAGTGTTTAGAAAAACATTTCATATAGCCCACCTAATCATGAAGGTATTCACATCTAGATCAGGGGAGGTCATTGTGCCTCTTTACTCATCCCTCATCAGGCCCATAATTGAGTACAATGCCCCTTGTGGGATGTACCTTATCAGACACCTGCAACAGCTGGAAAGACCAAAAAAGTACCTCACCAGGAGGATCAAAGGGCTCAAACACATGCCATTTGCTGCCCGGTTAAAGAAACTGCAGCTCCACTCAGTGGCATACTGCCTGCCCAGAGGTGATCTGTGCCTGATGTATAAAGCCATGTCCAACCTGGAATCAATGGACATGCTGCACCTTGGAAAATCAGAATCCCATCAAGCTATGCGCTCAAGAGACCTGAACCTCAGGACTGATATAAATAGGATATGCTTGAGTGACAGATTCATAACCCAGAGGCTCCCTCCACTCTTGAGTAAACTCCCACTCCAGGTTAGCCAGAGTCCCTCATTGACTCTCTTCAAGATGAATCTGGATGAGTGGATGGGAGATTGTAGGTTTACCCTGGGTATCACTTCTATGTCACTGTTAGACAGAGGCACAGTATACTAACCTTGAAAAATGTCATGGCAAACTCCACTTAAAATGTGTGTTGAAAGCCAAACACACTCTGGCTAGGATTATAAATGCCCTAGGGCAGATAGCCTAGTGTGAACCTATGAAGAGAATCACACACACCAACTAGTACAACTGTGGTCAATGTGGAGTAATGTTTGGCAATGTCCACCCAAGTTGGTGAATACACAGCAATGTTGGACAAGCCTGATTTAAGTAGGCCATAGCTGAACAAAATGCAACATGCTCATAGTTGCCCAACTGGCCCTTAACCAGTCTGGTCTGCTCAGTATGAGCATTTAAAGCAGTGATGGGACTCAAACCCATGATACTGTGCACCATAGTGAAAGTACTGAACCAGTACACCATGACAGTATTGCAGTGTTCAGCCAGTATGAAAGAATGTTGACAAGTCTTTGCAAACTATCCCATGGAAACCTTGCAGGCACAGCACAATCCCTGTTGAGTTATGACACAAAGGAGTCTGGCAATAAGAACACAACATGACGTCCAACACACACAGTATAAATGTCAATATTGGTTATGTTCACACACAGCCACAAATGTAGTGGACGTCAGATCACAACATATGGAAAGGTCACACTGGGCATGCTCATACACTTGGATAAATGAGACATATGTCAGGCAACAAACCATGGAAAGCCTGAACTGGGCATGCTCACACACTTAGGCCATGTCTGAGTATAGCAGTCGGCCACACATATCTGGCATTTGTATGTGTTAAGCCAGGAACCTCCCATGATCCAGCAATCTGCCCTGTGCACACAGTTAAATGACAACAGACACATATATTAATATACTGGAATCCTGTCATGATCAAACATGTTACGCAGATACACAAGTTGTTCATAGAAAGTGGGAAAGCTACGGCAATAAAGAACTGCAAACAGTGTCAGCAACAAATATTGTGCATCCCCAACATAAACATAGGTGCAGAGGTCGATACTAGGCTGTCTGCCCTAGAGAATTTATAAGCCTAGGCAGAGTGTATTTGGCATCCGCCTCCCCAGTAGAGTAGCCTACTGTGCCTCTGTAAAGTAGGTCACAGAAGGCACCCTTTAAGGCTAGTTTGCTGTGCCTCTGTCAAGCAGGGACACAGTGGAGATCCCAGGGGTGAATTTGCAATCTCCCATCCATGCGGCTGGATTTTGTTGGAAGAGGGTTGGCGAGGGGCTATGTCTAATTTTAATTGGGATTCAATTCCAGAGTGAGGGGAGCCTCTGGGTAATGAATCTGTCCCTGCAGCATGTCCTATTTAGTTTTGTGCTGAGGTCCATTCCTTCCAGTAGAGCTCTTTTGAGTGTGTACCTTTAACTCCTAGTGGGCGTGGCTTCAGCATTTAAAAATTGAAGTTATCACCTTACATTTTTAACAAATACCCATTGACAGAGGTCATATATAAATACAGTTGTGTTTGCTATCATGTATGCTTCAAGATAAAATTTTCCATTATCTTGTATGTAACATGGTTTTGGAATTATTAATGCAAATATGAACAAGCAATATTTGACGCCTAGAGGAGCAGTAGGGTGTAACTGCAGAAACGCCTGGAGACATCATTCGGCTGTAATGAGTTGTCAATGGAGTGTGTAGCTCTAAGCATCTTGGATGTTATGAGGTGGTGCATGTCTATTACTTCTGGGTTTGACATGGCTGTGTATGTCAGGCATAGATTACCTCTGAGTAGGTGTTAAGCAACTGAGTAGAGCTGGAGATCCTTTAGTTGAGCTGCATAGGACATCTGTGTGTAGCCCATGATCCTCTTGGGGAGATACTGTTGTGGACACTGTAGTTGCTGCAGGTGCTGGGTAAGGTACACCCCAAAAGGGCCATTGTAGTCAAACATGGGCCTGATGAGTGACTAGTAGAGGGCCACAATGACCTCCCATGATCTACATGCAAACCCCCATGTGATAAGGAGGGCTACATAAAGGTCTCTGCAATGACTCTGTCAATGTGATTAGCAAAGGAGAGGTTACAATCTATGTTTGTCCCCAAATCTGTAAATACATCTTCTGTACTTAATGGATTACCACTTATGTGGTGATTTGTGTACACCTTGTTTTCCCCAAAGGGGATGACTATGCATGTCTTAGCATTTAGCACGAGGCCATGGCTCTGGCAACAAGCATCCATCTCTGTGAGACCCTTATGGAGGAAGCATGTGTCAGCTGCAGTGTTGCTTACGGCCCCCAGTTAGCAGTCATCTGTGACATTTGTTAGACATAATCCCCCCGTGTTAGTCTGAACCTCAGAGAAGTACATACCGAACAGGACAGGTCCCACAACTGAGCCCAGTGAGACACCAGTTGTAACTGGTCTGGAATTGGACATGGTACCTGCAATTCTGACCATGTGGGTTCCATCCCTGAGGCAAGATAGCAACACATCTAGTGATATAGGGGTTGATATTTAAGCTGATAAGCATATGTATGATGCCTGAGTGGGGTATTGTGTTGCAGGCTTCTGCAAGGTACAGGTAGACTGTGTGAACTACCTTGCCCTCATCCATGGCTTCAGTAACCGTGTCAAGGATATGAACTATGTGTAAGAGGCAAGATCTGCCCTTAACAAAGCCGAATTGTGTATGATCCACTGTCTGGAGGCTCACAATGTTTTTGATTATGACTTCCATGATAATATGCTCCATAGCTTTTTCTACCACACTAGTCAGGCTTATGGGGTGATTGTTCCTGTGGTCCGTTGTGGCACCACCTTTGTGGAGTGGGAGCACTGTATCTGTATGCCATTCTCAGGGTACATATCCTGTAGTAAGGCTAAGTTGGAATAGTGACTTAATGTGAGTGTTCAGTTCTACTCAGAGCTCATGTAGGACACAGCCTGGGACACCGTCCGGTCCCATACATATGCTGTGTTATTTGCTGTGGAGAGGGCACCTTTCACCTGTGCATCTGTGATGTCAGGGAGGTTACATTCATTTGGGATGGGCATCTGTACCCTTGTGGGGTAAGGGGGGGGCATTTGTGCAGACTCTGTCTGCCAGGGTGTAGGCTATGTCCGTAGGTTTGGCATATTTTGTGCTGTTATGCAACAATTCAGAGCATATCTGGGTTGTTTCCACACATATTCCTGACATAACTAAAGAAGGCCTTGTGATTATCTGTAGTGTCTGATCAATTTCACTGTCAAAATGTGCAAATGATGATTATATGAGGGATTGAAGTGTCTTGCCAATACTGTTCAGAGATGTCCTCCCTCTGTGGGATATTGCTCTGTTATGTAGTAGCTTCCTCCTTCTGTTGTACAGCTTATATATGGCCGGGGTCAACCAGACAGGTCTCCTGTTTTGGAGGAGTCATGGTTTTATTTGGGATAGCATGATCAATGCATACCTGCAGGTGCTCATACAATGCGATTTTAAAGGCTTCTGCAGATTGGGCTGTATTATCCTCCAGCACGGGGCCTTTGAAGTATTCCACCCCAGTCTTCACAAGTGCAAAGTCTGCTTTTGAGAAATTCTTTACAGTGATTTCCTTGGCTGGGTGTGGGGACGGGATATGGATGTCCAGGGAAAGTTGTTTATGGTCTGATCTTAACAATGAGGGTTCTACCTCTGGTGTGGAACATAGAGTCCCCATGTTGGTGATGATCAGGTCCAATATGTATTCCCCCTTGTGGGTGCTGACTGGTTGTGCCATAGCACATGGATCCACAAATTGTAGTGGCTGTAGGGTGATGTTGTTGAGGGCCTGAGTAGTATCCCCAGTCAATATTTGTGTACCTGAAGTCAACCACTATAATGGTGTGTGTGAAGACCTTCATATCCTACACTGTTCCCAGGAAAGCCGAGTGCGGTTCCTGGGTATGGGGGGGGGGGGTCTGAACTACACACCAAACCAAAAGGCAATTTTGCACAATGGTAGTTGTATACGTATGGCCTGTCATGTTTAGTGCAGTGGTACCAACCCAGAGGTGTGTGTATCTGTGATGTATAGGGATACACCCCCTACTTGTGTTGTGTGTTACAAGTCCTGTGGTCAAGAAGCATGGTATAGAATGAGAAGTTAAGTGCTTACCATAACGTTCCATGTTCGTTGTCTTCTTCTCACCTTCCTTCTTGCTGGATGGGATGAGTTTGGAGCTGAACCTCGGCTCCGACTCGGCCTAATACTAGAGCTCGAGAGCTATTTTTACCGGCTTGAGGCTATGCTATGTCCCATAATGCTAGGCGTCATATACCCAGATCTCATTTGATAGCTAACACTATGGACATATATGTCCCACCACAACAGAGAATAATCCACCTAATCATAGATACAAAAATAAAGATATATGTATATATATATATATATATATATATATATATATATATATATATATATATATATATATATATAAACCCCTCTAGAAGAGCAAGGGAGTTAGCCGGGGATATAACTGAAGTAGCAATAACTCTCACACGGTACTCTAGATCTTCCCAGGCTAGGGGATGAAGGGTGGGACGCAAGAAAGAAGGCGAGAAGAAAACTAACATGGAACGTTATGGTAAGTACATAACTTCTCAGTGTTAAGTTGTCAATCTCGCCTTCATTCTTGCTGGATGGGACAGCGTCCCCAGAACCTAAGTCCTGGGTGGCTCAATGGAACAAACTCTTGAGTACAGTGGAACCAAAATCAGCCCGACTTCTGGAGGCCATATCGAGCTTGTAATGAGAAATGAAGGTATGGGGAGAGGCCCAAGTGGCCGCTGCGCAAATAGAATCCATCGGCAATCTTGCCTGAAAGGCTACTGAAGAAGCTAAAGCTCTGGTTGAGTTAGCTCTAGGCTTAGTAGGAAGTTCCCTGTTCCTCAACTGATAGACCAACATGATAAGACAGGACAACCACCTGGACAAGGTTATCTTAGAAACTGGTTGGCCTTGCTTCCCTTCCGCATAAGACAGGAAGAGTTGGTTTGATTTCCTCATCTGCTTTGTTCTATCCAGGTAGAAGTGTAATTGACGGTGAACGTCCAAACAATGTAACTTTCGTTCAGCTCTATTGGTGTAATTTGGGAAGAAGACTGGAAGATCTATGGTCTGATAGAGATTTTTCTCTGAGATTATTTTGGGTAAAAAAGATGGATTAGTCCTAAGTGACACTCTGTCTTTGTGAAAACCAAGATAAGGAGGGCGAACGCAAAGGGCTTGAAGTTCCGAGACTCTTCTTGCCGAGGTGATGGCTACTAAGAAGAGTGTTTTCCACGAGAGTGACTTCAACGAACAAGAAGCCGCCGGCTCAAAGGGAGGAAGAATTAAAGAAGACAGTACCAAATTTAAGTCCCATGGTGGGGGAGGGTCCTTAACCGGGGGCCTAAGTAAAAGGGTTCCTTTTAAAAAGGCATTGCAAAGTTTGTGGGACATGATGCTGGTCTCTGACAAGCCAACATGGAAATTTGCAATAGCTGCCAGTTGAACTCTGATGGTAGCTGAGGAGGAGCCCAATTGAAAGAGTTCTGCTAGAAACTCTAGAACTATCTGGACAGGAGCTGTAAAGGGGTCCATGTGTTTTTCCCCTGCCCAGGCAGAGAAACACTTCTATTTGCTGGCATAAGTCTTTCTGGTAGTAGACTTGTGAGAAGCGAGGATGATATCGCGAACTGGTAGAGAGATAAGGGGAAGCCTGGCTAGGGTTGGAAGTGGAGCAACCAAGCTGTGAGGTTGAGAGATCGAAGGGACTGATGCAGCCCACCCGATTGATGGGTCAGAAGATCTGGCACTGGGTCCAGATGCCAGGGCTGCTCCAGTAGATGGTGTTGCAGGAACAGAAACCAAATTTGTCAAGGCCAGAAAGGGGCAATGAGGATCATCCTGGCTCTCAAGGCAGTCACTTCCTGGATTAACTGAGTAATCAAGGGAAAGGGGGGAATGTATACAGAAGACCCCGGGGCCAATCGTGAACTAGAGCATCTCTGGGGGGAAACCTGAGAGAGGGAAGAGGGTGAAGAAGTCTGGGCACTTGCTGTTTAGAGGTGTTGCAAAAAGGTCACAGTAAGGCTGACCCCACCTTCTGAAAATTCTTTCTGCTACTATCTGGTTGAGAGACCACTTGTGAGGCATGAGAATGGCTCTGCTCAGTCTGTCCGCTATGATGTTGGACTTCCCGGGAATATGCGTTGCTACCAGAAACCGTTGAGAAGAGATCGCCCATTGCCAAAGTCTGAGTGCTTCTCAACATAGGGGGTAGGATCTGGTTCCATCCTGCTTGTTGATGTACCACACTACAGACATATTGTCTGTTTGAATTCCAATAGTCCCGGTGGGTAGAGAGTCCTGAAGGGCCTGCAATGCTAAAAGTACCCCTCTCATTTCCAGGACATTTATGTGCAAGTGGCATTCGAAGGGTTGCCATGTGCCCTGGACTGTCCTGCCCCGAAAATGCCCCCCCACCCGATCAGGGAGACATCCGTTGTCACAGTGGCAACAGGAGGAGGAAGGACCACAGGTCTGCCCCGGAGGATGTGAGGGGAGACTGTCCACCAAGAAATGTGTCTTTTGCATGACTGTGTGATTAGAATGGTGTGTGACATGGGGAGCTGTTGAAAGGACCACTGGGAAAATAGCATCCACTGCAGGATCCGCATATGAAAACGCGCTAGAGGGAGTAAGGTGATTGCTGCTACCATGGGACCAAGTGTTTTTAGTACAAATCTGGTTTGGACTCTGCTCTCCTGTAATAGGATCTGAACATGGTTGCGAATGTCTGAAACTTTTTGTGTAGGTAGTTTTGCTGAGAGCTCCACTGTGTTTAAAATGGTGCCTATGAAGTTAAGACTGACAAGGTGACAATGCAGACTTTTCGAAATTTATAGAGATACCTAGCGCGTTGCATGTTTGTACAGCGTAATCTCTGGATTGGAGTAGTTGGTGCCTGGTGGTGGCAGTAAGGAGCCAGTCGTCTAAATATGGAAACACCTGGAATCCTTGTCTCAGGTGAGCTGCAACCACTGCCATGCATTTGGTAAACACCCTGGGGACTGTGGTGAGGCCAAAGGGCAGGGATCTGAATTGGTCGTGACTGGCTCCCAGCCGGAAGTGGAGAAACCTTCTGGCGTGCCTGTTCATCTTGATATGGTAGTACGCATCCTGAAGGTCTGTAGAGCACATCCAATTGTCCTGACCCAGAAAGGGTAGAATGGACTGTAGCGTGACCATCCGGAACCTCGTTCTTTGAACAGACTTGTTCAGCCTGCTGAGATCCAAAATAGGTCACCAGTTCCCTGTCTTTTTTGGTACCAAAAAGAACTTGGAGTAGATTCCGGATCCTTGTTGGTCTGCTGGGACTGGCTGGATGGCCCTTTTTCTTAGCAGCTTTGAAACTTCTAGTGCTGCTAGATCCCTCAGACCGGATGGAACGTCTGGAAGGGGCCCTTTTGGCTGTTGTGGGGTGTGAATAAAGGGAATTCTGTAACCCTCGGATATGATCGACCGTACCCATTTGTCTTGCGTGAGGGAATGCCAGGCTTCTGGGTACAGTGATAGTCTTCCCCCGACTGCCTCCAAAAGTGGACAGTCGGGCAGCTCCTCAGGGGTGCTGGAAGGGTTTGTCAGAGAAAGATTCTCTGCTACCCTGATTCTGCGGACCCTCCCTGCCCCTCGGGCGGCGTCTATTATTGTTCCCTCCTCTGCCTCTGGAGGGAAGCTCACCAGGTGCATATGGCAGTACTCCCTGAGATTTGCGGAACCACATTTTCCCACCTTTCTGACCCTTAGGGTAAGGTCTAGAAGGGGTAGAAAAACGGACTCCTATGGCAGAGAGAGAGTCTTGCCTTCCTGCTCGCACCTGGTCAATGTATCCTTCAATTGAGGTCCAAACAAGGCCGAACCGTCAAAGGGGGTGTTAGTGAAAGACGCCTTGAAGGGGTCGGCAAAGTTGCAATGCCGCGTCCAGGTGTGTCTCCTAAGAGCAACTCCCGTGCCTGTGGCCCTACTTGCTCCATCGGTGGCATAGGAAATGAGCCACATGGAGGAGTTTGCAATAGAGTTCAGGGTCCCTAGCTGGGAGCTGATCTTTTCCTGAGACCCCGCAGCTGATGGGTCCTGTAAGGTATCACCTAGTTCTTTGAGATGGTCTCTCTGAAGATGGGTGAAATGGCACAAATAATTCAGCGAACGCATGGCAAAGGTCGCTGAAGAAAACATCCGCTTGCCGTACCTATCCATAGTCCTAGATTCCTTATTAGGAGGATGGACAGGAACTGAAGTGTCAGCCAACTCCTTCTTAGTGGCCGCCGCCACCACCATGGCATCAATGGGGATGCCCTTGGTGAGAAACTGCTTGTCCGAAGGGGCTGTAATAAATTTTGTGGGCCTCCGGGGAGTTGGTTCCATAGTATCCGGAGCCGTCCAAGCCTTCCGAGCCATCACCTCCATGAGTGGGTTGAAAGGTGGGGACACCCAGGAGGTGGAAGGGTGAGAACCAAATGCATCCAGGTACACCGACTCATCCTCAACCCTTCCGAGGATGAGTCGGTGTACCTGAACCGAACACGTCCAGGTACACCGACACATCCTCGGAAGGGTTGAGGGCAGACCAGTTCCCCCTCTGTTTAAGGATCTCTAGGATGTCAGAAAATGAGACATCCTCAGAGGTGGACTTTGGGGACCCTTCCGAATCGTCCAGGTCGGTGTCAGATGTCACTGACTCCGGGGAGTCCACATGCTTCCTCTTGCATGTCCCCTTCCGAGGGGGCTCCCCCACAGGATCAGGGGAGGCCTCAGAAGAGGAGGATACGCCGAATGGGGCAACGTGGAGCATTGGTTCTCCATGCTTGGTTCGGGAGAGTAGGCAGAGGCTGAAGCAGGCACCATGGAAGGAGGGGCCAATGGGGCCGACTGTGGCGCCGGTATAGGAGCCAACACGCTCCTCATGACCTCAAAGGTGCCCCCCCATCAGGTAGAGAAGAGGGACCCAGCTCCGAAGAGATGAGAGCTCCTCCTGGCACTGAGAGGGACGGCTCCAAGGCCGATGTCGGGACCAAACTCACCTGCGCCGATGCTCCGAGAGGGAGAACGGGGTCGGACAAGGGTCCGATGCCACTCGCTTCCTCGGAACCGACGAGGGAGTCCCGGTGCCCGGATCCCACCAAGGATGGAGCCAATGAAGGGATCGGAGCCGACGAAGGAACCGATAAGGGTGGAATCGGTTCCGACGCCCCCACGGTACCAACCCTGATGGTCTCTGGCTCCGACTTCAAAAGCCTACTGACTTCTCTCTCGAGGTCATGGTCCAAAAGCCTGGAAGATCTAGAGGAGTGATACCTATGGCTCCGCTCCGACAGCAAAGGGGACTTCTGAGCTGACCTGACTGAGGGAATGCTTCCGGCTTGGAGATGGCTCCAACACCAAGGTCAGAGCCGACTGAGGCCTCGATGTATCGGTTACAGCCGGAACCGATGAGGCAGAAGAAGGTCTGCTCGGCGCCGGCTCCGGACATGGAGCCAACGGTTTGGCGGGCTTAGAAGGTTTTCCTGACAGAGGCTTGGTAGGAGAACCTTCGCACTTTAATAACCCCTTAGGATGAGCTTATTTCTGCATTCCTGCAGGACTCTTGGGCTAAAAGCATGACAGATGGAACAAGAGTCCTGCAGGTGCAGAGGGCCCAAACAATACACACAAGAAGTGTGACTGTCTGTCAGAGACATCTTCTGACAGCACGAGTCACACTTCTTGAATCTCGATATCTTGGTATCCTTACACATAATACCACAGGAACAGGACAAAAAAGTCTAGACAAGTGTACCAGATGCAACAAACACACACACAACACTTGAAAAGCCACTATAAAAGTTACAATAATAAAACAAAACAAAATTCCACACACACACTCTACTGAATGGAACCTGTACAAACCTACTATAAAGGGGGAGTAAAGGCCTAACCACCTTAAGGGTGGAAAAGGGTAAGGAAAACTATTAATAACAGGAGAGGAGACTAGTTGAGACTACTACCACTACTAGAAAGGATCTAAGGGAAAAATATCTATCAAAAACTAACTATAAATATAAAAAATCTTAAATACGACCTGGAGCCGGTGAAAACGCAACCTTGTAGCTGAAGCAGCAAACGAGATCTGGGTATATGACGCCTAGCATTATGGGACATAGCATAGCCTCGAGCTGGTAAAAATAGCTCTTGAGCTCTAGTATTAGGCCGAGTCGGAGCTGAGGTTCGGCTCCGAACCCATCCCATCCAGCAAGAATGAAGGCGAGATTGACAACTTAACATCATAACCTGGCAGTGCAAGTTTGCATATGTGACCCTGAACTAGGCGTCTGTTAATGCACAGATATTGTTATCCCCCATACTGAGGGATAGTAAAAGATGTACATTCCTCTTTGGAAAGACTGATGATGTCAGCACCCTATAAATACAGCAGGAGAAGGGAAATCATCCAGTAATGCGAATAGCGCGCTGTGCAAATGTGTCTCTCTCAAGTATCATAACATAGTTAGATAGGGGTTTGAATCCTGCAAACGCTGTGTGTGTGTGGGGTGGCAGGGGGGGTGTGTATGTATTCAGTTCTCTGTGAAAGGAATGGCCTTTTTGAAGACTGGGATAACACACTAAAAGATGTACATTCCTCTTTGGAAAGACTGATGATGTCAGCACCCTATAAATACAGCAGGAGAAGGGAAATCATCCAGTAATGCAAATAGCATGCTGTGCTAATGCATCTCTCTCAAGCATCATAACATAGTTAGGTAGGGGGTTGAATCCTGCAAACACTGTGTGTGGGTGTGTATGTATGCAATCTTCTGTGAAAGGAATGGCCTTTTTGAAGACTGGGATAACACACTAAAAGATGTACATTCCTCTTTAGAAAGACCGATGATGTCAGCACCCTATAAATACAGCAGGAGAAGGGAAATCATCCAGTAATGTGAATAGTGCACTGCGCTAATGCGTCTCTCTCAAGTATCATAACATAGGTAGGGGTTTGAATTATGCAAACGCTGTGTATGTGTGTGGGGTGGCAAGGGGGTGTGTATGTATGCAATTCTCTGTGAAAGGAATGGCCTTTTTGAAGACTGGGATAACACACTAAAAGATGTACATTCCTCTTTGGAAAGACTGATGATGTCAGCACCCTATAAATACAGCAGGAGAAGGGAAATCATCCAGTAATGCGAATAGCATGCTGTGCTAATGCATCTCTCTCAAGTATTATAACATAGTTAGGTAGGGGGTTTAAATCCTGCAAACACTGTGTGTGGGGTGGCAGGGGGGTGTGTATGTATGCAATTCTCTGTGAAAGGAATGGCCTTTTTGAAGACTGGGATAACACACTAAAAGATGTACATTCCTCTTTGGAAAGACTGATGATGTCAGCACCCTTTAAATACAGCAGGAGAAGAGAAATCATCCAGTAATGCGAATAGCGAGCTGTGCTAATGCGTCCCCCTCAAGTATCATAACATAGTTAGATAGGGGTTTGAATCCTACAAATGACATGTGTATGTTTGTCACACAGTTTGTCAATGTGTTGTGTGTTTTGCTTTTATTATTGCATGACATATTATTATAACAGTAATTTCAATGCACACATCAGGTATGTGTGTGCCACATACAGATATGTACCTGTGACCTTTAATAGTTCCTATGTGTGAAGCCTGCCTCATATGATTACAGTTGATACCTTTGCCAGCATGTGCCGCGGCTTACCAGACCTTAGGCCATACATGTATGTTGGTGACAATGCAGGCTACTGCAGTGATCTGTGTCCTAGGCCAACTATGTGACACACACCCATGAAAGCTTTGATAGATTAATGTGGGTGAGGGTTCATGTCTGGAGTATATGTCAGACATGTTAAAACACAGCAAAGTCTGTGAGTGATGGACATCCAGTGTAAGTGTATGGCAACTGTTGCTGATATGCATACAGACACCGTCTTGCTTAGGTGATACACCGAGGGACTGCAGAATACCTTTGGAAATGTGAATATCACAGGATAAAAGACAAACAAAATAGCCACACGACCTTGCTCCAGCAAAAAAAACATAATTCCGAATTCCAGAACGCTAATTTTATTTTTTATTTTATTTAGCCTTGCTGCAAAAGCTTGGCTTCTTCAGAGTTCAAAAAATATCACAGGATAGACAAGATAACACTTGTCCACATGTACACGCCATTACCCGTTCTACATGATGGGTGCTACCACCTACATGGTACTGTTGGAATACTATGTTAACTACATGCCGATGACAATGCTACAGTTGCGTTACAGCACTACAGCATAGCTTGGACAACAGGTATCTGTCTGTATGATACCCTTGTGGTGGTTAGGTGTGTCATGTGTAGAATGCATTGTAGGCCACTGTATGCATTTGCAGTCATGGATGGACATATATGTAGTGTGTTGACATGTACATGAGACTGCTATATGCCAAAGAGTATTGTTCCCAGGGATGTGTGGGGCTCAGTAAGAATGGCTACTGGTATAGTGTAGTACTGCAGGGATATCACTGACACCAGGTTCCTACATCTCTGTATCAGCCGAGGAGACACCATGTCATGACCACGGAATGTCAGGCTATGTAGTCTGTGTATAGTACCAGACTGCAGACCATTGACATATGGAAACCGTATCACCCACAGCATACTGTCAAACCATGTCATGTTCCATGCTAACCATGTTCATAAATGTACACCTGCAACTCTGTGCTGCAAACATCACACATGTACTGTCCACACCCCAACACATGCAGGCACAGGTACACACAACAGCCATGTGGCACATGTGCAGACAGTACACTTTGGGAATTAACACTGGTGTATACAAAACTACAATGACAATCATAGTTAATGCATCATGCATGCTCAAATATACCCACAATGATATCATTACACTGTACTGTTAACAACATGATATTACTACAGTGCTATGTAGTCACCCTGTGCATCAGCACCATGCTATCCTGTTCCTGCATCAATGTTACAGATGGCAGGAGGTGGCACAGTTTCATCATATGCACAGGGTGTGTACTTGGTTTGCCAGAGTCTGCCATTGACACATCCAATCGACATGTATGTGTTAGTGAGGGATAACAGTACAACATGGGGCAATGTTGATGTGATGTGTGTGTGTATGTGTTAGCCCTAGGTGTTAGCATTATGTGTGTGTGTGTATGCTTGCACACAGTTCCACCACGTGGCTGCCATATATGGGTGTTTGTGGACAGCCACAGACTGTACCTGCCAGGTCATACAGATCACTGTCTCTGGCCACTGACACTGTACCTGTGCCTGGCAGGAGTGCTACGGGGACAGTATCAGGTACTAAGCCAGATTGGGTACTGTCATCAGAAGCAGTGGGTTGTTGACTGGACACATGTCCCTACTGGGACTGTCCAGAGCCATGTGCATGTGGTCTTCTAGGACGGTGTAATGACAGCACAGACCCAGCATTGCTGGGGCTGGTACTGGCACTATGGGAGCGGCTGTGGGTTTGTTGTTGTCCGTGACGACTGCCAGCTGATGATGCTGCTGGCATACGTCCACGTCGATGCCTCAACCGTCCTGCACTGTCCTGGCTCCTGGACATGTAGTTGTGGAAGAGATCTAATGTGTCTCCCCAACGTCTATCAATGACCTCACTGATATTACGGATGGCAGCTGCAACGTCACGCATAGTTCATAGGTTCATAGGTTTATACTAGGCTATCTGCCCTAAGGCATTTATAAGCCTAGCCCAAATTTTTGTGGCTTACGCCACCCCTTATATGAAAAAATACTGTGCCCATTAGTTTGTTGTGCCTCTGTCCAGCAGTGACACAGATATGATTCCCGGTGTAAACCTACGATCTCCCATCCACAGGTCTAGATTTCTCTTGAACAGAGTCAGCGAGGTGCTCTGCCTCACATGGACCGGGATTTTATTCCACAGCATAGGGAGTCTCTGAGTGATAAATCTATCCCTCCAGCACGTCCTATTTATATCCATGCTAAGGTTTAAGTCGCTTGCTCTAGTGGTTTTGGTGGATTTGGATTTTTTGAGGTGGAGCATGTCCATTAATTCCGGGTTGGACATGGCCTTGTATGTCAGGCACATGTCACCTCTGAGCAGACGGTATGCGACTGAATAGAGCTGGAGTTTCTTCAATCTGGCAGCATATGACAGATTTTGGAGTCCCTTTATCCTTTTGGTGAGGAACTTTTGGGGTCTCTCCAATTGCTGCAGATGTCGGGTGAGATACATCCCGAATGGGGCATTGTACTCGATCATTGGTCTGATAAGTGAAGAGTACAGGGGAACAATGACCTCACTAGATCTGGATGTGAATCCCTTCATGATCAGGTGGGCAATGTAGAAGGTCTTTCTAACCACTTTAGCAATGTGAGTGTCAAAAGAAAGGCCACTGTCAACCTGGGTCCCCAGGTCCCTGATAACCTCTTCTGTGCTTAGTGGATTGCCACCTATATGGTAGCATGGGGTTACCTTGTTTTTCCCGAAGGGTATGACTATACATTTTTGGCGTTTAACTTCAGGCCATGGCTCTGGCACCAGCTATCTGTTTCCGTGAGTCCCTTCTGAAGGATATCTGTGTCCGATGCACTTTCCACTATGGCCCAGTTTGCAGTCGCCTGCAAACTTTGTCAGCCAAAGTCCTCCCATGTTGGCCTGTACTTCTGAGAAGTAGATGCCAAACAATAGGGGCCAAGGACCGAGCCTGTGGGACACCACTTGTGACCGGCTTGGAGTCTGACACAGCGCCAGCAACTCTAACCCTGTGGGTTCTGTCCTTAAGCCAGTTTGCAACCCATCTTGTGACATATGGGTTTACATTTAAGCTGGTAATTTTTCTACAATACCCGAGTGGGGTATTGTGTCAAAAGCCTTGCAAGGTCAAGGTAGGCTGTATGGACTGCCTTTCCTCATCAATGGCCTTGGTGACTGTTTCAAGAAGTCACCAAGTTCAAAAGGCATGATCTTCCCTTGACAAAGCCAAACTGGGTCGGGTCCAATGTCTGCAAGTCCCCTATATCTTTGTTTATGAGCTCCATTATGATCCTCTCCATAGCTTTGCAGACTAGACTTGTTAAGCTTATGGGTAATTACCAGGGTCCGTGAGGCGCCTTTGTGGAGTGGGACCACAGTTGCCGACGCCACTCCTTGGGCATGTATCCTGTGGTAAGGCTGAGATTAAACAGCTGCCTTATGTGCGGGTTAATTCCTCATTTAGCTCGTGTAGCACACAGCCGGGACACCATCCAGTCCCATTGATGCTGTGTTTTAGCTTTAGAGAGAGCAGCTTTCACCTGCGCATTTGAGATATCCGGGAGGCTACACTCGGCTGGGATAGTTATCTCTCCTTTAGGGGAGAGGGGTGAAGTTTGCACTGAACCTGTCTGCCAGTATGTTGGCAATGTCTGTGGGTTCAGTGATTTTTGTATCATTTTGACTAATTCTGAGCATATCTGGGAGTTTCCACCCAGGTTCCTAACATAGCTGAAAAAGGCCTTATGATTGTCCTTTGAATCCATGGCAATTTTTCTCTCAAAATTGGCCTTAGTTGATTTTATGAGTGCTCGTATTTTTACTAATAATGATCAGGGGTGACTTCCTTTTATGGATTTTGTTCTATCATGTAATAGCTTTCTCCTCTTATTGTAAAGTTTGTTAATGGCTGGGGTCCACCAGACTGGACGTTGCCCTTTGTGGAAAGAGTCTTGGTTTTATTTGGGATTGCCTGATCCATGCAGTCCTGGAGGTGTTCATAGAAGGCATTTGTAAGGGCTTCCGCAGCTTGGGTTGTGGTTTCCTCTGGCTCAGGGGCCTTGAAGGATACCACACCAGTCTTGAGTAGTGTGAAGTTTGCTTTAGAGAAGTTCTTCACTATGGTCTTTTTGTTTGGGGTGGGGCGGATGTGGATTTCCAGTGAGATTAGTTTATGATCAGATCTCACCAATGAGGGATATACTTCCGGTGTGGAGCATTTTGTCCCCATGTTTGTGACAATGAGATCTAGTATATTTTCTCCTCTCGTGGGAACAGTGACTAGCTGTTCCATGGCATTTGAATTTATGAACTCCAGGAACCGTTGGGCTAGAAAGTTAGGGCTTGAGTAATGTTCCCAGTCTATATTCGGGTAGTTGAAGTCACCCAATATGATGGTGTTTGGAGATACATTTATACCCTCCAGTGTCTTCAGGAAGGCTGTGTGGGGTCCCTGAGTTTGAGAGGGTGGCCTGTAGCATGCTACAATTTGTAGAGCAGTTTTGCCTATGTGTCACTCATAGCGGTGCGATGTGCTCTAAGCTCCCTCAAAGCCTGTCTGGTGTACTGTTCCATACGTGCCTGTGCTGCATTACAGCCCAGAACATAGCTGAGGTTGAAAGACCTCTGTGGGCACGTCTGACAGGGGCAGTACGACCACGGATGCTCCCACGAGAACCCCTGGACATCTGCCTGTGTGGTACCACATCAGGAATCTGGCCATAGCTGCTGTGAGGGGATGCATGTGCAAATGATACCCTGGTCAATGCCCACTGTATGCTGTCCCTCAGCTAAGGACATTGGTGACAATGGATGTATCGGCAGGATGATTGTCTGCATTGATGGGGTTGACTGCTGTGTAGTGTCGATTAGCTGACCATCGACAGACCCGTCACACCTTCCTTTGCCATTACACATGTATCATCATTATCACTATCCCCAGCAGTGGCTTCAGGTTCCCTGCTGCACTCCACCAGAGCAACATCAGAACCTGTGAGAGGAAGATAGGAAACGCAGTTTACAAAAGTGTACACGATGTTAGCACACATGCACACAGGCACACATGCGCACATGCACACAGGCACACATGCGCACAGGCACACATGCACACAGGCACACATGTGCACAGGCGCACATGTGCACATGCGCACATGCACACATGCGCACAGGCACACAGGCACACTCCTCAGTACAGAAGATACAAACACAGACACACCTGCAATCCAACACATACACAATACTGTTTGAGGGTGGGTGACAGTATCACAAGGAAAAACATCACTGCAAATGTGTCAGCATGCAGATTATGTGTTGCACAGGAACATGCAGTGCAAGTGTAGACAGCCCTTGTTAATAACAGTATACGTGTACTTGATGGTTGTATGTAGTTGTTCAGTGATTGTCTCCACCCTGGGACACAATGTGTAAAAGTACATAACAATGTTGTGCAAGTGTTACAAGCTGTGGGTGCATATATATTTGCACACACACACACACACACACACACACACACACACACACACACACACACACACACACACACACACACACACAAAACACATGATGGTGCTACGCAATAACTGCTATGTGGACTTTTGTGGTCAGTGGAACTAGATGTGGTGTAGTAACGTGAGCCATGATCAACATGCTTCTTGTGGTCAGTCAACAATAATAATGTGTGCCAGACAGGCAGCTAGCATGCTGTACCTGAAGTGCAGTAACATGACTACATCCACAATTACACAGCCACTTGTTACATGGGTGTGTAAGGTGGCCAATAGTGAGCATTGCCTAACATGAATGTATTATTTGTTCAAGACTGTTGCCCAAAGACATGGTAGGCCTCTACCCCTCAGGTATATTATGTGTGCTGCATAGAGGATAAGTGGGATACTGAAGGGTGGCCCTACAGCAGATGTCATAATTGGACATGTGTAGCAGGCTAAGGTGTAGTGTCTATGCCACACGTGTGTGTTGTGTACATGTGTATCAGGTATGCCTATACAATGTCCAGTACTGTGTTGCCACACATGTTTGTCATGCTCTGTGTATTGCATGCGAGTGAGGCAGCTACTGAGAATAATGGGATATGCATAGTCTCACAGCAAACATGCACAGCATGCATTATGCGTAGGTGTTACATGTGCACACACTACACCTCCATATGACATGCACATGTCATTAGCAATAGTATTGTTATTACACACTCACCAGCATGGATTGGCTGCCTTGCTGTCACTCCTGAGGGACCTGTAAAAATATGACAGTGATTGCCAGTGGCCACAACTGTGCCATTGATACTGTGAGTATGATAAAGTACAGCAGTACAACAGGTGGCTTTCACATGTGTACAGATTATGCTCAGAATATCAATCTTGCAGAAGAATAGGCAGGTTAACAGCTACATACACAGTACATATCTCACACATGCATAAACTACCAGTACAGAGAACAGTCAACTACAGATATGGCATGTTACCTGCACACTCCATTTCAACATGCTGGGTGGCTCTGGCCTCCATGATGACGCATGTTTGTGGATGTTGTTGGCCTAGAGCCACAACACTAAGGAGGTGCTCCTCCACACTGGTGAGGGGGGTAGATAGGTACCCCACCACCTGTGGCAAGTTGTTGTCTGTGGGTATCAGATGCACACTGCCGAACATGTCTAATTAAATCACTGCAGTGATGGCGTACCTGCTCATATGTCCGGTTATGCATGCCTATGTCATTTACCCGATGAACAAGATCTTGCCACAGTGCAGCCCTCTCATGCTGGTTCTGGCTGGTCCTGGAAAACAGCACAGAGAAGTTCTGCACCAGGCTCTGATGGATCTCCTGATCCTCTGCTGCTGTATAAGGTGGGTTACGCTTATGCACCATCAGCCTGGAATCAAAAGAAAAATATGTGAGCAAGTCATGTGGCACACTTAATATTCTAATGTACTGATATCACTTAACTGCCATATATAGCATCTGTCTGTCTATCAGGGGGGATACACATGTTCGATACCACATATCAGTGCTCAGCCCACAACTGTCTGACAGTGCCTGACACACTCCATACAACAAACTAGTATACACCAGCACTCGGCACACTGTTTGGGATACAATGCACAACCTCACACTGGGGGTATGTATCAAGTTAATGGATGATGAATATTGTCATCCCATGCAATGAATGCAATGCACATTTAACAGTTTAAACGGTAATCCACCCTAGTCTTTGATGCCATACCCCTACCTGACATATGTGCACAGTTGTTAATATAGCCAGCATACTGCTGTCACAGAGTAGACATGCTGCCAGGTACACACACATACCCTGTAACACACATGTGATTGCGGCCATGGTACAGGCATCATTACACACACATTACACATACATACAACACACAAATGTATGACGACACAGATGAGCATTAACTGTGTACCTTATAGTACTGTGTGCCCCTACATACAGAAACCTATGCATGAGGTATGTAATCTGTGCAGACTACAGGAAACACACCAGACAATGTTACCAGGGAATGTGAACATATACCATACTGTAGTGTTTAGGCCTACAACTTCAGGTAGTACAACAGTTCATACGTGAGCTGGATTAAACAGCAGTACCACTTACTAAGCATACATGTATTGCTTCCGCCTAAGATGGGACACCGCAGTCATACACAGGGAACTACAGCACAACATATGCCAATCTACTATGTTTGCATCCCGATAACTGACACATCTTTCTCTGGCCTCACACCTACGACACAAACTACCATGACAGACACAAACCCAGGCTAAGCTATCTCCCTTTTACAGACCTTGCACACAGTCAGTGTCACACTCATTCAACCTCACATAGCTTGTATTGCATGTACATGTGTGTGTGCATTGTGTCATAGGTAGGTACTATGCTATTGGCCCTGGGCCTAGGGCAGCCTAGTCATTTGCTACCCTGCCCTTTGGGACACATGTAATGTGATTTTACTTGTTCCTGTGAAACGGTTACAAAGAGGTGACTCACAGGGCATATTACCTATCTCCATAGCATTCATCAGGGGTATGTATGACATCTACTAATAAGGAGCCTTGTTTGTTAATGCTGGGTGGTTTAGTCCAGGGTATGGCATATTTGTGTATGGAAACCTGTACCTCCAGCATGTGCTGTTTAGTGCGGTGACAAGGATTAGGGCCCTAGGTCATGTAGGCTGGACGGATTGTGAGGTGTTGCCATGGTGGTTGGCCGACTGGTATGGATGTGACATAACTCTGTATGTCCAACAGTGGTAACCTCTGTGCAGGAAGTATGCAAGGCACTCTAGCTGTGGTTTTGTGAGTCAGTCTGCATAGGGAATGTATTTGAGGGCATTATCAGTCTTTGTTAGGTATGTCTGTGGCCTTTCCACTTGCTTTAGTTCCCATGGGAGGTACATACTGCATAGGACATTGTGAGGTGTAGATGGGCACACTGACTTACATTTCCCTAGCTGACACACCTTTTGTGATGACACGTACCATGTACAGGGATTACAAGACTAGTGTGCCACTGTGGATATCAAAGGGGAGGCTATTTTACACCTGTGTCCCATGTTCACTTCTGACACCTCCAGTGGTAGGCAGGCAAACACCTATGTGGTAGTTAGTGGGTAACATGTTTTGGAATGGGGTATGGTACTGCAGTATCAACACTGGTGTTCAGTCCATGCCTTGGTCACCAGGCACCTGTTGCAGTACATCTGCCCCCATGTCCCCTCTCTCACTCTCTCCTTATATATATATATATATATATATATATATATATATATATATATATATATATATATATATATATATATATATATATATATACACACACATATATATATATATATATATATATATATATATATATATATATATATATACACACACACACACATATATATATATATATATATATATATAGATATATACACACACACATATATATATATATATATATATATATACACACATATATATATATATATATATATATCAATATATACATATCCATATATATATATATATATATATATATATATATATATATATATATATATATATATATATATATATATATACACACACACACACACACCGCTCTATATAACTATAGACATTCATATTTATCTGTATATATGTATGTATCTACATATATGTCTATATATGTATGTATCTATTATATCTATATGTATATACATATCCTATCTATGTACATATATATATATATATATATATATATATATATATATATATATATATATATATAGATATGTAGATAAGTTTTCAATGCCACACACTACAACCTATATTGATATGTGTACATAGCAACCTTCAACTACATCTCTCTCTCTCTCTCTCTCTCTCTCACTCTGTCACTCTCTCGCTCTCTCGCTCTCTCCCTCTCTCCCTCTCGCACTCACTCTCACTCACTCACTCACTCACTCACTCACTCACTCACTCACTCACTCACTCACTCTCTCGCTCTCTCTCTCTCTCTCTCGTCACTGCATGTTGTACTGAAACCTGACTGTTGCTTCTTCCAGTGCACTCTTCTCAGTGTGTATGTTAACTCACACCTGGAAATGCTAACACTGTTTACATGGGAGTATGTACTTTCCTGTGGGATTTGTGGATTAACTGGCATACAACAGTAGTTCTTGCAATGTGTTGCTATGGCTTTTTTATTTTCCCTTTACATTCACTCCTTGAATGCCTGATATTTGTTTTTACTGGAATGTATTGCTATGGCTTTCCTATTTTCCATTTACGTTCACTCCTTGTAATGCATGATATATTTCTTTCAGTACTAAGTTCTTATATGTCTGGTGTGGCTTGGTGGTACTTCATGCAGTCTGGTGAGTCCAAGGTCTGGGGTTTGACACTTACAAAGGTAGTTTATTTTGCTGCTGAGCAGTACTGGGGCCTTGTCATACAGAGTGAATAAGGCACTTTTAAACAGTTGTAAGCGGGAAGCAGGAAGTCAGTGGGGACACCAGCTAGGGATGTGCAGGCTGGGTGTAGGGAAGGTCCATAGCTGCACATTTCTTTAACTGCAATAGCTGTACATATGTTTGACATTTGCTGTGACGTTTGAAACCTTTCACCCCTGAGAGAGGGGTGAGGACAACGAAGTATATTGTACTAACAATTATGTATATCAGGCACATGCAGTGCTTGTGAACTGCTATACTGTCATTAGTATGTTAGATGGCTACATCCTTTGATATTTCTGTGTTGTACTCCTACATAAGGGCATGCTTGTGGAAGTAATTCTACAGCTATTCGCAGAATGTGTAACAGCAGACAGGCTGATATGCCTGTGTGTTTTTGACACCTCCAGGCCTCAGATACTCTCAGGTATATATTTGACCAGCCTCAGGGAAAGGTACATATCAGTGGGACACACCTGTGATATATTTCAGATATTCTGCAGTTGTGACTGTGGGGTATTTTGAGCATATGTATTACTACGCCATTTCTGACATGCAAGTACTGTCTACTGTAACTTATTGACAGTTACCATTATGTGGGATTCCCCGCCTTTCTGCCTACTGTGCGTACATTTCACAGGGAGTCAGTGGGGCACAGGTAACATTTGTTTGCAAATCAGGGACATCCCTGTAAATCAGTCACATTTGGGAGATCTGGCCTCTTACCTATTCAAATATGGCGGTGTTTATCCTGCTCTGATACTGTGTGGGGTTTGTAATGTGCTACTGTAACATTATTACCAACTAGCATGGCTGTTTCCCTTATCACACTAATGTAATGCAATTCCACAAGAATTGCCAGTAAAGATACACAGAACAAGCTTTGTGTAATGGCCTTCCTATTTTTCCCTTTACACTCACTCCTTGCATTTCATGATATATTTCTTTCAGCACCAATTTCTTGTATATCTGCTGTGGCTGAGTGGTAATTCATGCAGTCTAATGTTTCCAAGGTCCTGGGTTCGACACTGACAGGGGTATTTTATTTTGCTGATGAGCAGACTACAGGCCTTGTCATACAGAGTGACTAAGGCACTTTTAAGCAGTTGTAAGTGGGTTTGCGCGAATTTGCGCGACGCTTAGCTATGCTTAGCTAAGTGCACACCCGCTGACTACTGCTTAAAAGCGCTTACTCCCGCTAACACATGCTCTATTTTCTTTAAAAGAAAAGAAAATGGGGAAATAGGAAAGTGGTGAAAAAGGGGGCACAAAGTGGGTAGGGCAGTAGGAAAACACGCTCGGGATGTGCAGGAAGGATGTAAGGAAGGCCCATAGCTGCCCAATTCTTTACCAGCAACAGCTGTGCATATGTTAGAAATTTAGAGTGAGATTTGACACCTTCCACCCCTGAGAGAGGGGTGAGGACAACAAAATATGTTGTACAGCCAATTGTAATTATCAATTTACATATCCAGCAGACATGTATGCGAAATGGGCAGCTATGTATGGGGCGTAATTTTTTTTGTGGGAACAGAGTGCCCTTTTTTTATTTTTTTTTTCAGGTGCGAGTGGAATATGAGGTACAGGAAGTAGGTATATTTGGGGAGGTAGGTTGGGGAGGTTAACAGACAAGACAAACAAGATGCATACAGGGGCAGAGTATGACACACGTGGGGGGTAAACACAATTGACGGGGATGGATGTTTGGATATCGCAAGCCCATGAGCCCACAGATGGCAACAGTGGAACTGAGATCCCCACCCATGGGCAGTTACCACTGTGCCTTCACTGCCCAGGCCGGGGCTGTGCTGGGGGCTGGATAGGACGGGCAGGCACACCCGTGAGTTGCGCCACTCTCGCCTCAAGCTGGCATAGGGGATCAGTCACGGAACACCCGATCTCACTACGCACCACAGACCAGACCCCATGGAGGGTGAGTGAAGGCTCTCCTTTGGCCACGCTTGCAGAGGGGGGATGAGCCCCATCCCCTGCAGCGCTTCCACCCGAAGGTGGCACAGGGCCACCAGAGGAGGAGGAGGAGGAGGTCCCGGCCTCGGCACTGGTGCCAGGTGCACTCACCAGCTGAGGTGGGAGAGGTGGGTCCGCTGGAACCCGCCTTCCCTGTTGTCCTATGTTTAGCAGTATTTTATGGTATTTTGGGTTAGTAACAAACAACACCATTCAAAATTAGTTGTAACAGCATGCATCAGTATTCCCATTAACCAAATACACACGAATTTCGAACATTGAGAAGCAAGCATAACACGTGCATATTTAGAACAACAGTGGACATTCCAACAGCATGCAGGGCTGATAGGTGGCAACAGGCCATCAAGTTTGGATATGTGAACAGGGCATATGCATCAACGTACATGCAGATATGTATAAACCAACAGGACAAATGTCCATGGGAATTAATTGTGAATACACATACCCAGTTTGGTGTGTAATGGCATAATTTGTGAAAATAGTGTAGGGTGGAGAAATATTACATTAACAACTTAAACTACCTATACATATACTGTACATTCCTAGTAGATGCAGATATATACCCCCTACATTTATTAGTACAGTTTCCTGTATGTAACCTTAGGAATGTTGGTGATGGGGATTTTACTGCTACATTAATATACATTCCATTTTATTCATATATGTTCATATCTGGCTGTGTTCAGGTAAAGCATCCTGCTACATTTGATTTATATGGGTCTAGACAACTGTGAATGTTCAGCATTTCATGCAACCATACTATCTCCATAATGCAAGGGTACAGCAACATATCCAAATTGTGGGACGGACACAGTCCAGGTTCTGTACTTTATTAAAGACATTTCACTCTTTGGTTGTGGCTGTCTCATTCATTTCATTATGTAGTGAATGCAGTATACCTTTATTCCAGACTTATTACAGCTTTCTTGGTAGTTTCAAACTCTCTTTCTCACACTCTCTCACTTATTTTATATTTACATTTCAGGATAGTACTTAATTCTAGGCTTTATTAACATTTATTACTGGGTTACAACAATCCTTTCCAGTTGACTCACATATTTCATATGGCAGAATTTACAAGGATGTATTCAACAGTTGTTTATCCTTTGTTGATTGATTACAACACTCATTTTCAGGCTGAAGCAGTTATCTGATATTACAGTACAGGTGGAAACTCTATTTGAGACTTGTTTAATCTTTATTACTGGATTGCAATACTCTTTTCCAGGCTGCATCACTTATCTAATCTTACAATACGAGCAGAATCTTTCTTCTAGGCTTATTTCACCTTTATTACTGGGTTACAACACTGAACTCTTTAACAAGCTGTCCCACTTATATTCTATAACAATGCCAGCAGAATAATTACTAACCTGCCTGGTGGCGCAACCTCACCAGCCTATCAGCATAGGCTTTCCGATTCGCGGAACGAACACCTGCAGCTGTAATATAAATGTAGGAATATTGTAACATACCTATCCATACTATAGGCTAGGATAGCATTTCTTACATACTTTATTACTTGGATACTTACTCAGTAGTGGGGCATTGGGCATTTGGCGGGCCTCCTAGATCCATCGGTTCAGTTGGTCCTCCTTTTATCGCTTCAGGTCCGCATGGTGGTGACGGACGTGTTCACTAGTCCTCGGAATGCCTGTGGCACTGGTGAGATCATGTGCCAATCGGTTCCACGCCTCTGCCTTATACGCTCCCCATTGAACCTGGCCCTGCATGAGTTGTGCTTCATGATCATGGACTAGGAGCCAAACCATATATTTTGACTCCTCAACACCCCACCTTTGTGCTCTAAAGTGATTTCCCTCTCCTGCACCTGCCATCCTGACTGCAAATGGGTACCGCAATCAGTCATGGTGTGTATTCCCACCTATGGGGCTTATATATGCCGGTTTTCCCGCACTTATCTGTGATTGGCCATTTTGGATATTTATCTGCTTACAGCAAACCTGCTTTGTCATGGTTATATTTTCATTCATTCCTATATGTATGGTAATACTGTATTTCTCAGTACAACTGTCATGGCTTAGTGGTTCAGTACTTTGACTATGGTGTACAGTATCCCGGGTTTGATCCTTGCCATTGCTTTTTTATTTTACTACTGTCTAGACAGGCTAGTATGTGTGTAAAGGCGACTTTGCTACAGCTTGCCCAACGTTGCCCGACGGTAAGCTGATTGGCATGCTGCGCAGTTCCGCACAAACGGCTTACGCTGGGTAATGCATAATTTAGCCATAAGCACTCATATTAAGCTTGTTAAAGTGCCGCTCAGCTATGGGCACTCATATTAAGCTTGTTAAAGTGCTGCTGAGCTACGGGCAATTATGATCCTTTTTATATAAACATCATATAGGTTTTGTACAAAAATACATGGGCCATTTCATTACATTTTACTTAAATTAAATTTATATATATTGGGGAATTGTTTCATACTTATTTAAAGAAAAATGGAGGGGGATGTTGTGGGGCTCGAACCGTGACTACCTATTCTTTGGGCGACGTCTCGACCGCTACGCTTTTGCTACTTTGCTTAATTTGCATATGTAGATCTTATATGCTTTGCAATGTCATATCTGCTAACTGTGGTTGAGCAAAGGGCATACCCGCACAAATGAGCGCAAATGCGGGCAAACATTTTGGAAATTATAAAAAAAAAAAAAAAGAAACTGCTATTTTTACATTTTATATATTTTCAATTGGGTTTATTTAGTCTCTGGGGATGTGTGGTGTGTTCCTTGACATTTCAGCGGACTCGCTCGTGGGTGTTTACTTTCAGGACTCTGACTCTTCTGGGGGCGTGTCCCTTTGCTGTACTCGGCAATCGGACACGCCCCCCACTTTCCTGCATGGGCCATGTTAGACT
The DNA here is from genome assembly GCF_019279795.1 of Protopterus annectens. NCBI lineage: Eukaryota > Metazoa > Chordata > Ceratodontiformes > Protopteridae > Protopterus > Protopterus annectens. Next base: position 1,113,694,611 of record NC_056746.1, on the reverse strand, counting down.
TGGATATGATTCAGCATGCCCTCCTGAATATGCATGGCATGCTGACGTCATACCGTTCAACTGCATCCTCCGAGTAAGACATATTAAGTCTTACACAGAGGTTTCATGAATCTGGCCCATTATCTTGTAAGCTCTAGTGAGTTAATATTTGAATACAAGGTAAGTACCCCTTTACAGGTAGGTAAGTGATCATATGCAGAAGTCATAATTGTTAGATGAGCAGTTTGTAAGTTAATAAAGAAACAAGTAGCTATCAGCATTTAGAGGTTAGGGGGACCATTTTGCATAGAGAGAGTAGCACAGGATTAGTTAGTGGTAAAAGAGAGTGAGTGGCGAGGGTTTTTGTTGGAGAGTGGCATGTGCATTCCCAATTAGCCTAAAGGTATGAATGTAGCTGGAATTTGAAATTGGTGTGGATAGAAATGTTATGGAGGCGGGGGAGAGAGAGTTCCATTTTTTGGATCTCGAGTAGGAGAGGAGTAGCTGGCCAGAAGGATAAGCTGGTTTGAGGACCCCAGTTGGCAGTTGGGTATATAGGGTGTTAAGGCTGTGGAGAGAGAAGGGCAGCTGGCTGGTTTAAAGATAAGCTTGTGGGCAGTGGTGAGTTGTAGCTAGTTGAGGTAGCTGGGTAGTTCAAGCCAACTGAGGGTGAGGAGGAGTGGAAGTGATGGGAAGAATTTTTAGAATTGGTAGCAAATTTGCAGATTTTGTGGTAGCAGGATTCAAGTTTAGAACGTAAGCCAGTTTGGAGATTTGTGAATAGAGGGGCACCATGCATCAGGGAGGGAAGCAAAGTGGATGCTAGGGTCTGACGGGTAGAGGGACTGAGGAAGAAGTTGTGCCTGTAGAGGAGGCATATCTTTTGGTGGGTTTTCTGGATTGCTGGGTATATATGGGTGTCAGATTTTAGATCATCATCAATGATGATCCGAGAAGTTTGGTGGAGGGACGATTTCAAGGGGGTGTTGTTCTGACTGTGTATGGTGAAAGATGTTTTATCAATACTGGAGTTTTGGGTAGGGGAAAAGATCATTAGTTTGGTTTTATTTGCATTAAGGGCTAGGTGGTTGGACTGCATCCAGGTTTCTGTTTTGGTGAAGGCTAATTGAGTTTTATCTAGGAGCCCAGAAGGTGAGGAGGCTGAGCAGATGATAGTTGAGTCATCTGCATATTAGATGACAGATGACTCTGGGATGGAGCTGTTGATAAACCGGTTGAAGTGTATGGGGCCAAGGACTGAGCCTTGAGGGGACCTCTGTGAGGGTGAGTAGGAAGGAGGAGATTGAAGTTTTCCATTGGACAGTTTATTTGCAGTTAGATAAATTGCTGGAAAAGCAGGCTATGGTGGAGGAAGAAAGATGTAGAGTTGAGAGCTGGGACATGAGTAGGGTGTGGGAGAAGGTGTCAAAGGCTTTTGACAGATCTAAGAATAGAGTAGATACAAATTTTCCTGATTTGCATTGAGTGTTGATGTTTTCCAGAAAGGAAAGAAGGGCAGTCATGGTAGACTGGCCAGGGTGAAAACCGTGTTAGGTAGGAGAGAGGATATTGTTTTGGGTTAGCTGCCACATACGTTGTACTTGGTTGGTTTTCTGTAGAATTTTAGATGGTGGGCAGAGGATGGCAATAGGCCTGAAATTGGTGGTGTCGGTACTATTTCCACCTTTGTGGAGGGGGATGATGTAGGCATGGCGCCAGATGGAAAGGACATATGATTCTTGTAATGATCTGTTGATAAGTATGGAGATGGGGAAGGCTATGCTGTCTGCAGCTAGTTTGAGGAAGGTAGGGGGAAGATTGTCAGGGGTATTGCGGCAGGGTTTGAGTTTGAGGAGTCATTTTATAGTGTATGTGGGAATAGGAGTAGTAAGGCAGAAGGGTGTGGAGGGGGGTAGCTTGATTGGAGAGGAGGTTTTGGACGGAGGGGTATTGGTTGGAGGAAGGGGGTGGGAAGGAATTGAGACAATTTGGCTATGCAGTCTATAAAGAATGAGTTGAACTGGGAGGCTGTATCAAGGTTGGAGAGGGTGGGATTAGGACAGGGGGTTTTCTTTATTACCGGGGTGCAGTATTGATGAGATGGAGTCCCAGAATTTTTTTGGGTTTGTTGAGTGCAAAGACTGGAGTTTGGCCTAGTGAGCTTTGCAATCTTTAAATATTAGTTTTTTGTAGGGTTTCAAAGTTTCTTAAATTCTTGGAGGGAATTTGGGTTTTTATGTTTTTGATACTCTTTCCATTTTTTGTCCCTTTCATGCATGGCAAGTTTAGTCTCTGTTGATAGCCAAGGGTAGGGATTAGTTTTCATGCATTTGGTTTGTGGGAGGCTTGCTGCTTTAGGAGTGTCAGGAAAGTATGATTAAAGTGGGAGATGGCATAATCTAGTGGAAGAGTTTTTAGAGGGGACCAGTCGATGCACTTAAGGCATTCCATGAAAATTTGGGGATTGAAAGATGAGAGGTTGCGGGTTTGAATGTACTGGTGCTGTTTATGTAGAGGAGAAGGGAGTCAGTTGGCGAAGGCAGGTAAGTGGTCATTGAGAGGATCTGGAATGATTATGGAGTTAGTGATTAGATTTGGATGTATTGTTAAGATCCAGTGTATGATGGATCCCGAGGTACCATCCTTATTTGGTCTAGCTGGTGAATGTATTAGTTGGGCAAAATTAAATAGGTTGATAGTTAGGGAAGGGGCATTAGAGTTAATAGTGGTCCAGTTGATGTTGGTATCCCCAAGGATATATGTTTCATCTTTTATGTGAGAGGAGAACCAGGATAGGATGTTCTCCAATATATATATATATATATATATATATATATATATATATATATATATATTATGGAAAAATCATGATTAAGCAATTAGTGGATTACTTGTAGCAATATCCAACAACTGGAAACTACCAGCATTGGTTAGAGTTGGAGATATCATAGAGGATTCTGAGGGGGTCTCCAACCATAACCACATTATTATGTGTTTGAGACATGGAGGCCAAGGAATTCACTTTGAGAGCAAAGCTGATGAGGTGAATCTTGGCATCCATGTCAAGAACACATAGTGGAAGGTTACCATGAGAGACCTGATCATAATAATTCTTTGTAGTGCATGGACCTTTATCTGCTCTATTTACCACAGGTTACAGAAAAAGAGAAAAAAAAGTGCAAAATGCTATACCGGTTTTGAAAGCCGGTAAAGCCATTAGCCAGTACTGGCAGTATTCAGTGCCTATCATGACACCTGATATTAACAACACTTAGAAAGTACTGTTAATATCAGGCCCCATGCAAGAGGAGGGCTCAAGTGGGGTTTCATTTTCCACAATATTGGATTATTGGAGCATAATCATGGTACTCCATGCACTACACTGACTTAAA
>NC_056746.1:1113668740-1113686240 GCF_019279795.1 Protopterus annectens | reverse complement strand
GGCTACAAAAGTCCCACTGGGTGTACACTTTTTGTAATTTGAATGTTAACCTGATTTGATTTATCTTAATATTAAATCTCTGTTATACAATAATGTTGTAAGGCTTTTCTCCCCACACCTCCAATGAACAAGAGCACTGCCAGGTCAGAGTTTCCCAATCAGCAAACTCAGTAAATAAATAAACAGAAGAGCTTGAGTAGGCTTCATAGGAGTTATCTATAAAATGGCAGATAGAAGATCACTGGGTATATTATTTGACAGGTTGGGTGAGAAGTCACACCTCTAACAAGCTGGTCAGGAAATCACTTGGCAATAGATTGGACAGAATATCGTAAGATACCAAGCATAACGCAGTGTACCCTTTGTAACAATTTGGTAAAATAATATAGTTATTTGTAACAAAAAGTCACGTGGTACTTGACATAGTGGTTGGATAAAAATCAGAAGTTACCTTTTTAACAGAGAGTGCAGTAGATTCCAAGATGTCTTGTGTGACAACATGGGCAGGACATCACACACCAACCTGTGTAATCAAGTACACAAAAGGGAATGGCAGCCTAGCCAACAGGGTGGCCGGGAGTTACTGAACGTGTGTTTACGAGTTAGAAAACTTATTCTGGCCTCATTCTGTAGAGGGATAAAACCTTTATTATACCCCAGATAACCCAGTTCAATGAAAGGAATGGGTGCTGGTAGAAACAGATGGGGGATAATATAAGTGATTGATGCCAGCTTGCCATCCTAAGGGAAGGGGCCTTCCTAAGCTCCTTGCAGTTGCAGCATTAACAGCTGGGCAAGCTCCATAATACAAGCAGTATGATCTTGAGGTTGCACACGTGCAGAAGCATGCAAGCACCTCCCATATGCAGCATTTGTGAAAGTGCAAGGCTGCTGTGTTATGGGATGGGGTTAGGGCATACTCCTTGGCACCAGTATGACACTGCACCAGTCTTCCTGATCTCCTTACTGACCCCAGATGTGGACTGGGTTGAGCCTGGTGGAGGCTAAGGCAGGCCTGGTAGACTTTGTGAATAAAGAGAAAAGCTGGTGGCAGCTGATGGTCATCTGCAGAGAGGGGGAGCCAAAAAAGAGTGGGAAAACGTAGGTAGGAGGAAAATGCCCTATCGTTACACGTTTTGCTTTGTATTGTTAGCCCTTTGAGTGACTGCATGCATTTTGTTCTATGCAGTTAAATTAAGCTTTTTAACCACAAACATTTCAAATACCATGTATGTGGAACTTCTTACATGGATCTGTATTACATATACATTTATCTGTACTGCAAGTGAACTGAACTGAGAGTTAACTTTAGTATGTAATTACTATGTATGTATGTATGCAACCATACCTCTCAACCTGGAAACATCAAAAATCTGGACAAGGCTCATAAAAAATAGGTACAAATCTGTACACTGATTAGCATAACATTTGCATACATAATTATGCAACCCTGCCCACTCCAATGGAATCATGGGATACCAGCTTTCAAATGCAAACTGAAGAACAAACAACCAAAATATGGCACCAGAGTCCCTACAGCCATTCCAATGTCCCATTACCTGGCTATTTCACCCAATTTACCATAAACATTAATGTGCATACTGCTTTACTTCTACAAGAATTATTTGGATTTTGTATTTACATTTCATAGCACAATGCACAAACACTAATAGACATCTGCTAAACAAAGCAATACAGACTCACAATAAAAATAGACTTAGCATTAAAACTTCTCTGCCCTTAAAACTCACATTCACTGAAACAGCATTGAAACTCACATCCAAAGAAAATGCATCTGGCCAGTGGCAGATAAAGATGGCCTTTTGGCTGTTTTCAAATCATAGGCCCCTTGCACACGAAACATAAATGTGTTCTTTGATACACCTTTCTGACTGTATTAAATTATATTCCTTGTTGTATAACACAGCACACTTGTTAGAGCACATTTTAAATTTGTTTTGAACATAACAGAACAGGGGGCACAGGACAGCAGTAGGTATGGATTTAGATTGGGTACACTTAGCATGATAGCGGAAGGTTGCTTAGCAGCTACTAGCAGATAGTAAGACTGACAACACAGGATGGTGTAAAAGGAGACTGAGAGCATACAAGGCACAGGTCCATCCATCCTAGGCTGACTGATGGACTGATGAATGGCTGGGGATTTTTGAATGGCACCAGAGATATGGTAGATGGCACACCCTCTGCCACGTGAGGTCAGCTGACACCTACACAGAGAAGGAGTGGAGGGAGCACCCTTGATAAATGGATTAGGCTGCAGTTGTGTTCGATGAGGCAAAGGCTGATGATGCCTGTGAGGACACAAATCCATACAGAATGATCACAGACTATTAAGTTACAACAAACCCCATCTATAAAATGTACTGACTGGATGACCATGGGTGGGACATGACCTGAATAAACAGTATATTGGGCAAGTTTCCTATTGCAGCCAGAGCTGTGGCATGTGTGATGGACTGTTAAAGCTGTTGCATGAAATATATTCCAACATATAGGCATTACAGTGGCAATAAACAGTGACAGTGGCTCACAAATTTCTCCTTGGATTATGCAAAGGTGGGGTGGCAGATGTGATTCCATCAGACAATGAAAGAAAGACTGGTGACAGAAAAAGAAACAAAACAGTGTGAAAATGGACATATAATGTTTCATAGACTATGATTAGAATGAATCATAACTTTCACAAGTCATGGACCTGCTGAGATTACCATTGGAATTCACATTGCTCAGAATCCCTAAGAAAACAATATGAGATTCAGCTAATATTTTTAAATGCACATGGTCGCAGCAAACCCTGTGAAAATTACTACAGAAAGCAAGTATCTATTTTTTTTTTCATCTAGCAGGGAAGAAACAGGCTATTGTGCTTTTTCAGTTTGATAATGCCATGAAAGGAAATTATTTAAAGATGCTAATAATGTGAAATATCATGTTTACTGCATTCTAAAGAACATTATTTACAAAATATGTAAACTTTTCATTCATGTGTAAGGTAATGAAACTGTAGCACAGTATGTGTGTGACAGAAATATGTAAAAGGAGATACTATCTTATAAACTTCATGAGTAAGAAAAAATAAACTAGACTAATTATTTGCCTTCTAACTTCAGAAACATCAAGATTAAAGCTGCAAACAGAGAGTGATTCAACTCTGCATAAAGCAGGGGACATGTATAAAACAACAGATATTGCAAGGCAAAAGCTTGAAAAAATGCTTGCAATACAAAACATGAAGACTGGATAACAAAGAAGCAGGCCCCAGAATGAGAAGGTGTTCCCAAAATACTTAGCCCAAAGAAAAAATAAAACATATACTAGATGTGTCACAATTCATAAAACAAGGAATTGTTAAATGTATGTGGAATATTGCTGAAACCATGGCAGGTTTAAATATTTTTCAAATATGCAGCCATCAGTCACATAATTTCTGATGCAGTTTAACAGTAAGGAATGGTACCTTTTCTTACCAAACATATACAGATTAGCAAAATCAGACATGATTTGTCTATCGGATGGAGTTCTGAATAATTCTCACTGGAATATTAAACCACAGACAGTTTAATTCAACTCATCTTCTAGAGCAAAAGTGAATTCCTTTAGAATACAAATTGAAGTTTGCAGCAAAGAGTGAACTGCAAAGAAGGGAGATTAATTTACTTTGCCATGTGGGGTAAAAGATGTATGTTCTGCACTTCTGAGACAATGTAAACTGCATTAATTTCCAAATATAAAATTAAGTTAAAACTTTTCATGTTTGCATTGTTGAGTAGTGATGCAGTTCTTTTCAATGATGCATGAAAAAACATGAAATCAATTAAAGTCCGTGAATGCTGAGGATATGGTGAGTGAATTTTAACTGGCTTTGATGGCAATGGTTGTCTGAATGTCTGAAGGAAGAACAGTCTCTGCAATAAATACAATTTTGAGCTTTAAATTATTTCTACCACAAAAATAAGAGTTATGCTGAAAGTCATATTAAAAGCAGAACTTAATAAATGGATCAGACAAAATAACTGATTGTGACTCATCTGATTTCTGTCTGCAGTCTCTTTCTCTCTCTGTCACACACACACACACACACACACACACACACCGTTCGTTCCTTACCTGCCGAGTCTTCTTTCTGGCTAGACTGCAGTGCCGCCGAATAATCCATATTCCCCAACGAAAAGAAAATAATTAATTTACAAACAAGAGTGCTGTTGATAATCCCGCTCGCATTTGAGCAGCTGGAAATGTGTGCACAACGTCATGTGCGCTACTTGAGCTCAATTCTGACAGACTGGTAGCCCTGATGAGCTGACGTCATCGCGCACGTAATGACTTCAGCAAAAGTGTGGAAATCTGAAAAATATCGAGAGACAGAGAGAGAGACAGAGAGAGAGACAGAGAGAGAGAGAGACAGAGAGAGAGACTCTCTCTGTTAACCGGTTGTAATGCTGCTATCCATCCCAATGTGTTTACATGTAATAAACCATATAAACAAACTACCCTGCCTTGTTTGACATCTATAGTAGAGAGAGATGAGTGACATGGTGCCAGAATGGGATCCAGGTTCAAGACCAAGAGGCATTCATGTAACATTGGAGGAATATAGAGGAGAGGATCATCCCTACTGCACTTATAATTCACAGAAAAGGTCAGAAACGAATTTCAGATATTAAAACTGCTCAAATGATTTGTTATTCTTAAAATATGAAACAAAGCATGCAGAATGCTCTAAACGATATTTTTAGTCAAAGAAATGTCTAAAACTGTGACCTATTGATAGAAATATTCAAATTATTACAGAAAATGTTTGAAATAAAGTCCGAATTGCATAAAACAAATGAATTAAAGAAAACAACCACATTTTTCACTCAGCATGTACTTTTTCATATTAATTAAAGCTATTGCAGATTTCATAAGTGTATGAGGTGTTTACATGTTTGTGCAGTATTACATTACAGTTATTTCACAAAATACAGCCATTTCAAAGCATATTTTGCAAAGTACTCTATTTTGAAGAGTTTATTGTGCATTTGAATGTTATTACAAGCCACTGTGAGAGCTTGTTCATATATAATTACAAAGGCCATATTTTCAGTGTATTTGTGCATAATTTGATGGCATGGCAGATGGATTTTGAAAATCAGGTCCACTTGTGTTTGATACTAACATTACAGAGAATTGGAGAGTGTTGAGCAAGAGTTCCATATTTTCAAACAGGCTGCATTTTCTGATAAAGATGATCATACAAAGAAATGTATTCTGCTTAATTTAGTTGGTTCAGAAGACATAGAGAGGGAGCATTGATTTCTGTATGCACCTGCTGTATTTGCAGGAAAGGGGGAGAACCGTCATATAGTGGTACCATCTTAGTCAAGTTAAGACCCCCAGTGCTTAAAATGTAAATTTAGAGAAATGTGTAATCCCCAAACAAATATTACAATGGAAAGGCACTTATTTTATACAAGGGATCAAAAGCCTGGTGACTCTATTGTACCATATATAACTGATTTGAGAAACAGAGCTAAAATGTGCAGATTTGGTGATTTAAGGGATGAGCTGATGAGGCAGACTTCTGTGTGTATTAAAGATGATAGATGAAAGATTTTGCTTTGTTACAGTGATTTAACTTTGAATAAGGCCATAAAGATTTGTCAGATATATGAGCTCACAGAAAAGCACATATATATGCTTACAAATGAAAAATTCATGCTTCCAGTAACTTCTAAAGCCCTTGTTGATAGTATGCAGCATGTTTTTAAAAGAAACAGGCCCTGGCACAGGGCAGCAGCTGTAACCTCTGCATCACTCACTGGTAAACCCCAGAGGTTTCTACCAAATTCCAGACTTCACACAGTCTCAGTGAAGTGCAAGACTGAGTCAGCAAACTGAAATAATGGGTCCCCACCCAGTTTCATTGCTAATTGTCGTAATTGTGGTGGAAATCATGAATGTAAACTAGAAAAGTGCTTAGCTTTTGGTCAACAATGCCACAAGTGTAATAAGTGGAATCATTCTAAAGGGTTTTATAAATCAAAGGGCACACATTATTTTATTAAAAGTGAACATTTCAAGAGACGATCAATTAGAAAGCTGTTGCCCTACTTTTTATGTTGCTGGTGTGTCAGTGGTTAGTGAAACAGTCAATGCAGTAGATTTATGGGCAAAGAATAAAGTATTTTGTACTGTTCAGATAAATGGGAAACCCACAGAGCTCAAAGTTGATACAGGTTCAAAGTGCAATGTTATGTCTGCTGAAACATTTGCTGTAGTATGTGCTGGTGAGAAGCTTGATTTGGCAAAGTGTGTGAAGCTTGCTGCTTACGTTGGTTAAGAAATTCAAACATAAGGCTTAGTAATACTTTCATATTACTCTGCTGGGAGAAGCTACGACTTGTTATTTTAAGTGGTCAAGAGGCACGTCTGGTCATTATTAGGGTTCAGATACAGTTTGAAAAGGGGACTGCTTTCATTTAGTAAGAAAGTCCACCATGTTAGCTTAAAAGACCACTACTCCAATTTTGCCCAGTATATTTTCTCTTCGAAGACAAACTAGGTAACCTTCCAGTTGTGTACTCCATGAAGTTAGACCCAGATGTCAGCCCAGTTGTCAGGCCAGCCAGAAAAGTTCCATTAGCCATGCAGGTCAGAGTTAAGACAGAGTTAGATAAAATGGTGCAACAAGGTGTTATTTGTCCAGCTGATTAACCTACTGAATGGGTATCCTCCATGGTGGTAGCTCATAAGAAAAGCTCAGATGACATCAGAATATGTACTGATCCACAAGATTTGAACAAGGCACTGAAAAGACATCATCATCCCATGCATACACTTGAAGTCGCTGCTGTTATGCCAAATGCCACTGTTTTTTTCTATCTTAGATGCAAAGAGTTCATTTTGGCAAATTTTGCTTGACCGAAAATCTTCAATGCTAACCACTTTCAGTACTCTGTTTGAAAGGTACAGACTTTTGAGAATGTCATTTGGGGTAAATTCTGCCAGTGAAGTCTTTCAACATGCAATGGAGCAAAGTTTCTCTGGGTATCCTTGTGCTATTATAGTAGACAATATAGTAGTAGGAGGCAATGGTGAAGCTGAGCATGACAGAAACCTCAGAAAAGTTCTGGAAACTGCCAGTCAAGTGAATTTTAAGCTGAATCCTCAGAAATTCAGGCTTCAAGAAGTTACTTATGTTGGTCATTTATTTACCAGTTCAGGCTTACAACTAGACTCTTCCAAGCAAACTGCTGTTCTCAAGATGCCAGCTCCAGACCATGTTCAAGCCCTGCAATGTTTCGTTGGCATGGTTAACTATCTAGGCAAGTTCATATCAGACTTGAGCCAACTTTCAGCACCACTTAGAGAGCTGACACGTAAAGATGTATCCTGGTCATGGTTAGAACAACACTAGAGAACATTTGATGTCCTGAAACACAGACCTGCCAATCCACCAACTTTCAGATACTATGATGTTCACAAACCAATTACTTTTTCATGGGGTGCTTCAAGGTTTGGTCTAGGTGCTGTCTTTCTTCAAGAGGGTCAACCTGCTGCCTGTGTATCCAGAGCTCTTACCCAAACTGAAATGCAGTATGCTCAGATAGAGAAAGACCTCTTGGCAATTGTGTTTGCATGTTCAAAGTTCCGTGATTATATTTATGGTAGACCTATTCAGATAGAAACAAACCGCCAACCTCTAGTCACTATCTTGAGAAAGCCTATGCATACAGTCCCTGCCAGATTGCAACGCATGATGTTAAAATTGCAAAAGTATAATTTCAGTTTTGTCTACAAGAAAGGCAAACTTCTTTATCTTGCTGGTACTTTAGAAATACCACTGAACAGCATGAGAATGAGAATCTTGATTTTGAAGTCATGGAAGTGAGAAATTTTTCTTCCACACATCTTGATGAGCTTAGAAGTCATACAGCCACAGATCCAGTTTTACAGAAGCTTACCCACTTTCTCAAACAAGGATGGCAATGAAAACAATCTAGATTACCTCCAGAACTACAACCTTATTTTCCATACAGAGATGAGATTTTGTTTGAAAATAGTATTGTTATGAAAGGTCTTAAAGTGATTTTTCCAAAGTCCTTGCAACAAGAGTGCATTACTATCTTGCATCGTGGCCACCCAGGAGCAGACTCTATAAAAGAAGGGCGAGAGGTCTAGTATTTTGGTCTTCTATGTCACAAGACACTGAGAGAGTACTTTCATCTTGTTATGTGTGTAATAGTACTAAGCCACATCAACAGAAAGAACCACTTCAGCTAAACCAAATTCCTGAGCTACCTTGGTCAACAGTAGCCACTGACATTTTTGAATGGAATTTATTTGTGTCTTTCGGCTTTTCCCGGTTAAGGGTCGCCACAGCGGAACTCTGGTCTGCTAATGATTAGCAGTTGATTTTTACATACCGGCTTGCCAAGCCTGACGCACAACCTTCAACAAAGGTACGCCCATTCATGTATGTCTCCACGCAGAAGACGCTCTAGCTGAGAATCAAACCGGACACCGTCTTACTGTGAGGTGACAATGCTACTGCAGCACCACCGCACATTATTTGGTGTTAGTAGACTCTTATTTAGATTGGTTCAAAATTGACCTACTTCCTAATCTAGCATCCAATACTGACATTACTAAGATAAAGTGTCATTTTGCAGTCCATGGTAGTCTGCACAAAGTTATTTCTGACAATGGCACACAGTTTACAAGCTAACATTTCAAAGGATTTGCTAAAGAGTGGGACTTTACTCATGTTACGATTAGCCCAGAGTATCCACAGTCAAATAGTTTGGCAGAACGTGCAGTTCAAAGTGTGAAACAATTACTAGGGAAGTTGAAATGAGAAAATAGTGATATTTTCCTGAATCTTTTCAATCTGAGAAATATTCCTTGTGATAAACATCTTGGTTCACCTGCTCAGAGACTTCTGTCAAGACAAACCAGAAATGTTTTACCAATCAGTAGGAAATTGTTGGTTCCATGTGTCAAGAACAAAATGCTGAGATCCCTTATCAAATCCCCTAAAGCCAGCTATGAAGGCAGAATTGCAGTTGACACCAAAAACAACCACAAAGCCTTCTATAGCTACATCAAAAACCTCCAAGGCAATACCCAAATGTGTTCTGAGTTATTGCACAATGGCACCTCCTATACTGATCCAACAGATATAGCCAACATACTGGTTGACAGATTCACTGCCAACTTTACCCCTCCCTTCCCCAAGGGCCCTATCATAATACTAGAAGAAAGCCTGCTACCCACCATTTCTGCTGCACAGGTAAAAGCTGCATTGTCCAAAGCCCAAGAATACAGCGTCCATGGTAACTGATAATATCCCTGACTGCATCCTACATGAGCTACAAAATGAACTGGCACCACATCTGTGTGCTCTGTTCAATCACAGCCTTACCTCAGGCTATGTCCCTAATGAATGGCGCATTGCTACAGTCATCCCACTCCATAAAGGGGGAGCAACTACAGACCCTGGGAACTATTGCCCCATTAGGCTGATGAGTCTGGTATGAAAAGCTATGGAGCACATCATCATGGACCTGCTTAGCAAAGATATAGGCAATCTCCAGACTTTTAACCCCACACAGTTTGGCTTTGTCAAGGGGAGATCCTGTCTGCTGAACCTGGTTAACTTCTTCGAGGCAGTCACCAAGGCTGTGGATGAGGGTAAGGCAGTGCATACAGCCTACCTCGACCTGGCTAAGACCTTTGATACCATTCCCCATTCAGGTATCACTGATAAACTCCTCAAACTAGGCATCAGTCCTTACATCAGTAGGTGGGTTGCAAATTGGCTCACAGACAGGACCCACAGAGTGAAAGTTGCAGATTCCAAGTCAGGCTGTCGACCAGTCACAAGTGGAGTCCCACAGGGCTCAGTCCTGGGCCCTCTCCTGTTTGGCATCTACTTCTCAGAAGTCCAGGCCAACATCGAAGCACTCTGGCTAACCAAGTTTGCTGATGACTGCAATCTAGGAGTCATTATCAACTCCCCAAGTGATGCAGACATCCTACAAAAAGGCCTCTTGAGACAAATGACTGGTGTCGGAACCATGGCCTGAAGCTTAACGCCAAAAAATGCATTATCATCCGCTTTGGAAAAAACTCAGTTCCCATGAATTGCCACTTTGATGGGAGCCCACTGAACAATGAAGGAGACATAAGAGATCTAGCACCCAGGTAGACAGCCACCTCACCTTCGACCAACACATTGCCACTGTGGTCAGAAAGTCCTTCTACATGGGACATCTTATAACCAAAGGTTTCGCATCCAGGAAGAAAGAGGTCATCATTCCTCTCTATTCATCCCTCATTAGACCAATCATCAAATATAACACCCCGTTTGGCATGTCCCTGACCAGACACCTACAACAGCTGGAGAGGCCACAAAAGTACCTCACAAAAAGAGTTCTAGGCTTTAAATCCATGTCCTACATGGACAGACTCAAGAAACTTCAGCTGTTCTCAGTCTCTTATCGTCTACTTAGAGGTGATCTCTGCTTGACTTACAAAGCCATGTCTGACCCAGCCCTACTTGAAATGCTACACCTAAAGAAGTCACATTCCTCCCATGCCACATGCTCCAGAGATCACAACCTCATTACCACAATTAACAGAACATGCTGGAGGGATAGGTTCATCTTTCAAAGACTGCCCATACTCTGGAATAAGTTTCCCATTTATGTCAAGCAGAGCACCTCACTGGCCCTCTTCAAGAGAAATTTTAATGAGTGGATTGATGGGTAACAAAGTTCACCCCAGGGATCACTTCAGTTGCCCTACAGGATAGGGGCATTGTGAACTAATATCGGGTGGCACGGTGCCTGGACAATTTTTTTGGGCTAGGCTTATAAAGGTTCCAGGGCCATTAGCCTAGTACACACCTTATGAACCTATGAATGTAAGAACAACAGATTAGTGAAAGCCAATCTATTGAAGAAGCATTTATCCCAGTAATCCTATTATGATAAGACCAGCAAACCGCTCAATCCATTATGAGAAGGAAGTGGTAAGGATGCAAACATCCAAATTTTATGATCAGATTGGAGTTGTGAAGAATATTTGCTCAGAGCCTAGATCGTACATTGTGGAATCACAAGGAGTAGAGTTTAGGCGGAATCAGAAACATTTGATGCCAGTGTCCGAACCTACACCACAGCACATAGCCTGTGAGAAAGACTATATCTCAGAGTGAGTTATCCAGTGTTCCAGTTTCAGAAGACGTTCCAGTAAATATCCCTGCTCCTGTGATGAATCCCGAAGTTCCTGATACAAGTTGTTCACCGAAGACTGTCCTTGTTGCAAAACCCAGTTCTGACTACTATATTACTAGATCAGGTTGCATTTCCAGACCATGTTGTAAATACATGGCGACTTGGACATAAAGGTTGTGTTTATTTCTAATGTCTCATTCTAGATGTCATTTGAGGGCAATCTTTTTAAGAGGGAAGATGTAGAGCGATGTGTGTGTATGTCTTTAAGAAGCTTTCTAAGGGGTTGCACAAGTGTATAAATACTGAGCACGTGCGAGCCTGATTGTCATTTTCTGGTAAGCTGTTGAGATGTAAGCATGTACACAAGTATAGTCTGTCTGTTAATCAGTTTGTTTATATTTTGCAATGTTGCTATCCATCCTGAAGTGATTTCATGATTTCATTTTATTAAAACCTTAGCGTGGAAGTAATTCTACAGCTATTCGCAGAGTGTGTAACAGCAGACAGGCTGATATGCCTGTGTGTTTCTGACACCTCCAGGCCTGAGATACTCTCAGGTATATATTTGACCAGCCTCAGGGAAAGGTACATATCAGTGGGATACACCTGTGATATATTTCAGATATTCTGCAGTTGTGACTGTGGGGTATTTTGAGTATATGTATTACTACACCATTTCTGACATGCAAGTAGTGTCTACTGTAACTTATTGACAGTTACCATTATGTGGGATTCCCCACCTTTCTGCCTACTGTGAGTACATTTCACAGGGAGTCAGTGGGGCACAGGTAACATTTGTATGCAAATCAGGGGCATCCCTGTAAGTCAGTCAAATTTGGGAGGTTTGGCCTCTTACCTATTCAAATATGGTGGTGTTTATCCTGCTCTGATACTGTGTGGGGTTTGTAAGGTGCTACTGTAACATTATTACCTACTAGCATGGCTGTTTCCCTTATCACATTAATGTAATGCAATTCCACAAGAATTGCCAGTAAAGATACACAGAACAAGCTTTGTGTAATGACCTTCCTATTTTCCCTTTACACTCACTCCTTGCAATTCATGATATATTTCTTTCAGCACCAAGTTCTTGTATATCTGCTGTGGCTGAGTGGTAATTCATGCAGTCTAGTGTTTCCAAGGTCCTGGGTTTGACACTGTCAGGGGTATTTTATTTTGCTGATGAGCAGACTACAGGCCTTGTCATAGAGAGTGACTAAGGCACTTTTAAGCAGTTGTAAGCAGGTTTTCGCAAATTTGCGTGATGCTTAGCTACACTTATCTACGCTCAGCTAAGCGCACACCTGCTGACTACTGCTTAAAAGCACTTACTCCTGCTAACACCCACTCTAATTTCTGTTAAAGAAAAGAAAATGGGGAAATAGGAAAGTGGTGAAAAAGGGGGCACAAAGAGGGTAGGACAGTAGGAAAACACACTCGGGATGTGCAGGAAGGATGTAGGGAAGGCCCATAGCTGCCCAATTCTTTACCAGCAACAGCTGTGCATATGTTAGAAATTTAGAGTGAAATTTGACACCTTCCACCCCTGAGAGAGGGGTAAGGACAACAAAATATGTTGTACAGCCAATTGTAATTATCAATTTACATGTCCAGCAGACATGTATGCGAAATGGGCAGCTATGTATGGGGTGTAATTTTTTTGTGGGAACAGAGTGCCCTTTTTTATTTTATTTTTTTCAGGTGAGAGTGGAATGTGAGGTACAGGAAGTAGGTATATTTGGGGAGGTAGGTTGGGGAGGTTAACAGACAAGACAAACAAGACGCATACAGGGGCAGAGTATGACACGTGGGGGGTAAACACAATTGACGGGGACGGATGTTTGGATATCACAAGCCCATGAGCCCACAGATGGCAACAGTGGAACTGAGATCCCCACCCATGGGCAGTTACCACTGTGCCTTCACTGCCCAGGCCGGGGCTGTGCTGGGGGCTGGATAGGACGGGCAGGCACACCAGTGAGTTGTGCCACCCTTGCCTCAAGCTGGTGTAGGGGATCAGTCACGGAACGCCTGATCTCACTACGCACCACAGACCAGACCCTATGGAGGGTGAGTGGAGGCTCTCCTTTGGCCATGCTTGCAGAGGAGGGACAAGCCTCATCCCCTGCAGCGCTTCCACCCGAAGGTGGCACAGGGCCACCGGAGGAGGTCCTGGCCTGGGCACTGGTGCCAGGTGCACTCGCCAGCTGAGGTGGGAGAAGTGGGTCTGCTGGAACCCGCCTTCCCTGTTGTCCTATGTTTAGCAGTATTTTATGGTATTTTGGGTTAGTAACAAACAGCACCATTCAAAATTAGTTGTAACAGCATGCATCAGTATTCCCATTAACCAAACACACATGAATTCCGAACATTGAGCAGTTGCTGAACACATGCATATTTAGAACAACAGTGGACATTCCAACAGCATGCAGGGTTGATTGGTGGCAACAGGCCATCAGGTTTGGATATGTGAACAGGGCACATGCATCAACGTACATGCAGATATGTATAAACCAACAGGACAAATGTCCATGGGAATTAATTGTGAATACACATACCCAGTTTGGTGTGGAATGGCATAATTCGTGAAAATAGTGTAGGGTGGAGAAATATTACATTAACAACTTAAACTACCTATACATATACTGTACATTCCTAGTAGATGCAGATGTATATCCCCTACATTTATTAGTACAGTTTCCTGTATGTAACCTTAGGAATGTTGGTGATGGGGATGTTACTGCTACATTAATATACATTCCATTTTTATTCATATATGTTCATATCTGGCTGTGTTCAGGTAAAGTATCCTGCTACATTTGATTTATATGGGTCTAGACATCTGTGAATGTTCAGCATTTCATGCAACCATACTATCTCCATAATGCAAGGGTACAGCAACATATCCAAATTGTGGGACGGACACAGTCCAGGTTCTGTACTTTATTAAAGACATTTCACTCTGGTTGTGGCTGTCTCATTCATTTCATTATGTAGTGAATGCAGTATACCTTTATTCCAGACTTATTACAGCTTTCTTGGTAGTTTCAAACTCTCTTTCTCGCACTCTCTCACTTATTTTATATTTACATTTCAGGATAGTACTTAATTCTAGGGTTTATTAACATTTATTACTGGGTTACAACAAGACTTTCCAGTTGACTCACATATTTCATATGGCAGAATTTACAAGGATGTATTCAACAGTTGTCTATCCTTTGTTGATTGATTACAACACTTATTTTCAGGCTGAAGCAGTTATCTGATATTACAATAAAGGTGGAAACTCTATTTGAGACTTGTTTAATCTTTATTACTGGATTGCAGTACTCTTTTCCAGGCTGCACCACTTATTTAATCTTACAATACTAGCAGAATCTTTCTTCTAGGCTTATTTCACCTTTATTACTGGGTTACAACACTGAACTCTTTTACAAGCTGTCCCACTTGTATTCTATAACAATACCAGCAGAATAATTACTAACCTGTCTGGTGGCGCAACCTCGCCAGCCTATCAGCATAGGCTTTCCGATTCGCGGAACGAACACCTGCAGCTGTAATATAAATGTAGGAATATTGTAACATACCTATCCATACTATAGGCTAGGATAGCATTTCTTACATACTTAATTACACGGATACTTACTCAGTAGTGGGGCATTGGGCATTTGGCGGGCCTCCTGGATCCATCGGTTCAGTTAGTCCTCCTTTCATCGCTTCAGGTCCGCATGGTGGTGACAGACCTGTTCACCAGTCCTCGGAATACCTGTGGCACTGGTGAGATCATGTGCCAATCGGTTCCACGCCTCTGCCTTATACGCTCCCCATTGAACCTGGCCCTGCATGAGTTGTGCTTCATGATCATGGACTAGGAGCCAAACCATATATTTTGACTCCTCAACACTCCACCTTTGTGCTCTAAAGTGATTTCCCTCTCCTGCACCTGCCATCCTGACTGCAAATGGGTACCACAATCAGTTATGGTGTATATTCCTGCCTATGAGGCGTATATATGACGGTTTTCCCGCACTTATCTGTGATTGGCCATTTTGGATATTTGTCTGCTTACAGCAAACCTGCTTTGTCATGGTTATATTTTCATTCATTCCTATATGTATGGTAATACTGTATTTCTCAGTACAACTGTCATGGCTTAGTGGTTCAGTACTTTGACTATGTTGCACAGTAATAAATCACAGTTCACCTAATAAGAGCCCAATCCTTTAATGGAGAGTACAAATAATTGACATGAGCGCTTTCGTCTGCAAAAGTACAAACTTCATCAGATAAAATCCCACTAATACTGACATACTTTATATAAAAATAATTAACCAGTGAGGTTTTACATTCAATGAATCAATTAATCAATTAAAATCTTAAAAAGGCAAGGTGCATGAATGGCAGTAACAGACACAATATGAGAAATGTAAGAGTTTCATTTGATGACAGAAATTACAACAGGGATACTTTTGTTGCACATTCACGTTCCTTGGATGAATTGGATTCCTTTCAAGAACCAAACGAAGTTTTTTTAGGCCCACGGAGGTCAGAACGCTTAGCCAACAAACACCAGAATGCCATCAACCTAGATTCCCATTTGAAAAATCAGGATTGGAATTACAGGGGGAACAGGGAGAGATAGACGCTATAATTACACAAAAAAATGGAATAGTTTTTGAATATCACGGATATAAAATATATAATTATACTGATTTGAAACTGGAAAAAACTCATTTTAATTTGTTTTCCAAAGGTTTTAAATTTGTTAAAAGTTTCAAAGGAGATTTGGCCCAAATTTTTTTTTCAAAACAAGTTTATTGTTTTAACATATAAGAGAAATATCATAACAATTTTATACAAATAATTAAAAATAGGTATTATTATAATATTCAACAAAACAACTAAAGTATTTACAAAGACATCCACTACAATCAGATCAATTAATTAAACTAAAATACTGTGCTATTGAAATTAGAATTTTTTTAACAAATTTTGTAAATTATCCCATACAATAAAATGTGATGTTTTTCTAGTTGTTCTCATTCTAATTGTGCTTATTTCCATATGACACATTATATTCATAACATTTTAAATTCATTGAACGAAGGAGGTGTATCTGAAATCCAATTTCTAGTTATTATTTTCCTAGCCACTGCTAGGATAGACCATAACAAGGGAAGCTTAATCTTTTAACACATTGAGGTACAGGTGTGTTGAATAATATAAGAGACTTAGAAATAATGAAATTATCTGTAAAAGAGCCTGCAAAAATTCATTAATTGACTTCCAGTATTCTTTCAACTTCATACAGTCATAAAACATATGAGCCCAGTCAGCATTAATTTCTACATTACATCTCTTACATAGATTATCTTTATTATTAATTTTATTCATCATCAAAGGTGTATAAAAGATCTATGTAAAAATTTCCATGTATAAAGTCTCCAGACAATGGAAGATGTAGTTCTATAAGCAGATTCCAATATATATTGTTTATCTTGTTGAGTTGGTGGGTCCCCATTAATAGAGGTGAAATAATTCCAGTATGAATCTACATTGTAAAAAGTTTCTTGTCTGATAATTTTATGTATATATGAAAGTTTACCTTTATCAGAAACTTTATGCTGTAAATTTATTATCAAGTAATCAATCAGTTTTGGAATAGATTCTTTAACTGTTATAGACATTAGATCTATTCTATCAATGAGATGTTGTCTAAAGATCTGAACCTCTAACTAGCAAGTTTCTCTTAGATCAAATTCTTGTTTTAAGAAATCTAGATTTTTAACTTTATTATCAGATATCAGCTGATACCAGTACTTTAGATTATTATCTATAGCTAAATGAGCTCCTTCAGAAGTAGATGACATAAGCATACCCTGAGTATAGATTATAGGGAATACAATAAAATTCCATTCCCTATACTTAGGGTGCATGAATATAAAGTTACAATAACTAATAATAATATTTAATGGGTAACAGACCATATGTTTAGGTGTAATAGGTGAAGTACAAAATTCCTTTAGCAACCACAACATGGAGTTATTTATAATCATATTTTTATGTGTTAAGGAGATTTTCATGAAGTGCATACTAATTAGCTCCCAATAATCTTTCCATTTTGCGACATATGACCGATCTATTAATAAAGTAATAACTTTATAATAGAAGAGATAATATATAAATTAAAGTCTGGAAAAGAAATACCCCTTGAGACCAGCTATTAGTATGTTTCTTTAATGCAATCCTAGGTCTAT
>NC_056746.1:1113651240-1113663740 GCF_019279795.1 Protopterus annectens | reverse complement strand
TATTTCTCATTTAGTTTGTTTATTTCTTCAATAACTTTCTTGTCCATAATATTTTCTTTATTATTATGTTTATAAGAGTCTAGTTTACTTTGAATATCTAACAATTCCTTATCCCAAGATTTCCTTTTATTATTATACCATCTGATACTTTGTCCATATAGATATGATTTTAAGGCATCCCAAACATAGACAATGGAGACTTCAGGAGTATTATTTATGTCTAGAAAATGTTGTACTTCTGAAAGTATATATTCTTTATAGTCTTTAGCTGAGTTAAGTATGCTGGTATCCTTTTGATCTGAACATTATGAGTATTTTTTATCATGAATTCAAAAACAATTGAGTTATGATCAGATATAGGACATGAAATGATTTTGGAATTAATTAAATCTGTTACCATCTGGTTAGAAATAAAGACCTTATCTATTTTTGAATAAGTTTTGTATCTGTTAGAAAAAAAGGTGTATGGTAATGATTTTGACTCTATCTGATTATTAATATCATTCAAATGATAAGAATTAGCAAAATCATTTAAATGTTTTGCATTAGATGTAATTCTTCTTTTCTTTATAGTGGTAGTATCACTTACATGTAGTATACAATTAAAATCACCAGCTAAAATAATATCCCCTATAGAGAATGATATGATCTTATCAATATGATGTTTCACTGTATTAATACCAATTCCAGGTATCCAATATACATTAATTAAAGTGTAAGTCTTCCCATTAATTTGTATTGTAACCATACAAAACATTCCTTTGTCATCCTGATAAGACTTAATGGTTTTAGGAATGGGCATACTTTTATTCCATAAAATAGCCACTCCTCTTTTTTCTGAGTGTGCTCTGAACTAACCAATACTGTATACTTATTAGTGGCTAGTTTATCAATATCTTTTTCAAGAGATGGGTTTCTTGCAGGAAGTCTAGATTGGCCTTGTGTAGATTAATGTATCTTATTAGGCTTGCTCTTTTACATGGATTATTCTATCCATTAATGTTTAAAGAAATTTCTTTTAAAGATGTCATTTGGCAATTTTAAAACTTAAGAATCTTATGATCAAATAACAAATAACAAGATAAATAATGTTACATCTCCTCTTTTAGGTGTACCTTTAAATATAGCTGTATTTATTAAATCTCTTATGGGATTTTGTATAGGATTCAATTTTGTTTGTAGTGACAATGAGTGTACAAAATATATTGTGGATGTCAAAACTATATACATATAACAATGAACAAGTGAAAATAATGTAAGGATTAAACCTTGCATCCCGCCTGGAGTTGAAAACTCCAACTTAGAGTAGTATTTACTACTCAAGTTAACCCCTACCCTAAGCAGCAGTACCTCAGCTACCACCTTATCAATTTAATACTAGTTATATTTAACTGAGGTTAACAGTTTTCAGTTCAATTATCTATCAAGACAAAACTACACATTTGGTAAAACAGCATCATATAAACTAAAATAAACATTTTTTTTTTAAACTGTTCATACTATTATATAGATCTATGTAATATATAACACTTGTATTCTAATAGCATTCAAATAATCTTAATGTTAGAAATCAAGAGGAGAGAAAATTATGTTCTAACATTCATTTAAATCAAAAACTTTGGCTAATATGATTCAGACATTACATGCATTAAGATGCATCTATTTTCTGTCATGTGAATTCTATCAACAGCTTCCAAAAAATCTTGAATTGTTTGTATATGAGCATTTACTTAAACTCATTATTGTCAATAGAGTAAAATTTTGTATTCATAAAAATTATTATAAATCATATTGCATAGTTATGCAGATTCTCAGAAACACCTGCGTTATTACCTAAAAAAAGCCATCACACAGATAAACACACACACATGCACACATACATATACGCACACATACACACACACACACACACACACACACACACACACACACACACACACACACACACACACACACACACATACATATACATACACATATATACATACATACACACACACACACACACACACACACACACACACACATATATATATATATATATATATATATATATATATGATCTCACTGAGTTGTGTCTTTGTAGAGCAGTATCCTACTTGCTGTCCCTAGAATAAATCTGTCTGCTTTATACAAAATAATGCACAGCAAACACATATTAGTAACCAGATTTTACAATCATGCTAACCTACTGCTTTAAAATATATCACATAACATTTCTTCCAGAATAGAGTTATAAGATTATTTATGCTTGTCAATCAGATGAATTAAATGAGTTATAGTAAAGTATATGTTTGGGACACAAGTTTTTAACACAGATTATTATGCTACTGTTAAGTAGATTTTCAAAAACATTTAAATAAATGTTTCATTTTCTATGCCTTCTAAAATAAGATATTTACTTGCTACAAGAAACTACATCATTTAAACTCATCATAACTGACATATTTTATGAATAGAGTATTTTTCCTGAATCTGTGGTGTGTCAGTGTGACAACCTTGTCAATGTTTATACTAACCGCTTTCAGTTTCTCTGTGAAAATTCTGTGAGTGAAGCTTCTGAGGAAACTCATGGACACTGTGCATGAGACAGCCCACATCCCAGATTGTCTCCCTTAACATTGTGGCGGGAAATTTATTAAAACTTGTGGCAAACATTCATTTTGTCAATAGAGTAAAATATTGTATTCATAGAAATTATTATAAATCATATTGGATAGTTATGCAGATTCTCAGAAAAAGCCATCACACTCACACACACACACATACATACACACACACACACACACACACACACACACACACACACACACACACACACACACACATATATATATATATATATATATATCTGATCTCACTGAGTTGTGTCTTTGTAGAGCACCATCCTACTTGCTGTCCCTAGAATAAATCTGTCTGCTTTATACAAAATAATGCACAGCAAACACATATTGGTAACCAGATTTTACAATCATGCTAACCTACTGCTTTAAAATATATCACATGACATTTCTTCCAGAATAGAGTTATAAGATTATTTATGCTTGTCAATCAGATGAATTAAATGAGTTATAGTAAAGTATATGTTTGGAACACAAATTTTTAACACAGATTATTATGCTGCTGTTAAGTAGATTTTCAAAAACATTTAAATAAGTGTTTCATTTTTATGCCTTCTAAAATAAGACATTTACTTACTACAAGAAACTACATCATTTAAACTCATTATAACTGACATATTTTATGAACAGAGTATTTTTCCTGAATCTGTGGTGTGTCAGTGTGATAACCTTGTCAATGTTTATACTAACTGCTTTCAGTTTCTCTGTGAGAATTCTGTGATTTGAAGATTCTGAGGTAACTCAAAGACACTGTGCATGAGACAGCCCACATCCCAGATTGTCTCTCTTAACATTTTGGCGGGAAACTTATTAAAAACTAGTGACAAACATTCATTTAGCAGTGTAAATGCATCTAAACATGACAGAACCTCCACAATGTATTCCACAGATCATCACAGCCTCTATGCAAGTGAAATTAAACTCAAAATTACCAACAAGCAATAAAACTCAGCATTCTTCTCCCAACTCAATTTTCATACAAATCCTATTATTCACTGTGCCCGCACAGTCAAAAGCATTTCTATATATTAATAAAGAAAAGAAAAAGAGAGTAGAAAATAAAAGGGAGTGAGGCAGAAATAAAAAAATGTAAGAGAAAGCTGGAAGAAGTATATACAATGGAATGTTACTTACTGTTTATATTAATAGAGTTAAAAATAAAACATATTATTTACTCTTATTTAGTTCTGATTATTATTAGTTAAAGCATGACAGATTATTTACAAACAAGCATAAGCAGTATAATCAAGAAAGTATAATTAGAAATAACATTTGAAGAACTTATAAACTTTTACAAGAAATAAATATGTTATTATTCTATTAATGATATTTTCATTACTGTTCTCTCCCTGCCCTCCCCACCCTTTACCCACTACATAATCTAAATAGAATGTCATTGTTTAAACAAAGAAAATAATAAAGAAGAAGGAAAAAAAAGGTAAAGATAAAAATGTATCAAATTACTAACCTTACTTTTTCAGAAAGAGAAACAAATCGAGTCACAGCCTGCCATTAAATCCTCAGGCATTTTGACTGGTTATGAAACAAAACATTTCTTTGCACATAGAGAATAACTTTGATTAAATCTTTTCCAAAATATTTGTGGCTTTCTGGAAATGCAGGAACTATATTCAAAAAGATTAATAATGAACTAAAATGATGAGAGAGAAAAAACATATAACAAATCATTTGTTTTTAGTCTCTTCTTCTTCTCTGAAGTCTTCCAGGAAGCTTCAGTTGCCAATCTCTTTAATGAAGAACTAGCCCATTCCATTTCTTCTATTTTATCCAAAATCCTTTTTCTTTGACAAACAGTAAAGCAGAGTCTAAATCATCAAGACCTTAGGACCATCAGGAAGGAAGATTTTAAGCTTGGCAGGAAACAGAAGGTATGTTTTAAACTGTGCTTTTTGAAGCTCCCTTATTAGTGGCAGTAAAACTTTTCTTTAGCAATTACCATGGAAGAATAGTCATTGTCAAAACGCACAGTTGTCTCATTAAACTTAACAGGAGCTTTAGCCCAAGCAGATTTAAGAACCATCTCTTTATCAAAAGATGATAGAAATCTAACTATAACTGATCTAGGATAGTTTTTGTTAGAGTTAGTATTAGCTATAGATGTATGTGCTCTTTCGATACCAAAAGAGAATGCTTCTGGTAAATCTAAAGTTTTAGGGAGCCATGTTGTTAAAAAAGAAGTAATATTGTTACCTTCAATATTTTCTGGCAGTCCAAAAATCCTAATGTTATTGCGCCTAGATCAATTTTCCAGGTCATCCAGCTTTGTTTGTAAATGTGTATTTTGTTTCAGCAGAAACTCAATGTTGATTCCCTCTTCTTGTATTTTATTTTCCATGTCATTCACAGCTTCTTCTATGCCTGTCATCTGGATCTTCTGTTGTTGCAGGTCCATATGTAACAAGTCTATTTGTTTTGTAGTTTTTCTATGAAAGTGTCTATTTTAGTATCCATTTTATCCATCTTAGCAGTAAGTTGCTGGACTATAATTATCAGAGACTGAAGTTCTTTCTTGATGCTGGAGTCTTGAGAATTTGTCTTACTGGAACTCATTTCAGACTGATAAACTGACAGGAAAATTTCCAAAGTAATTTCTGACAGGAATATTATTAAGATTTCCTTTCTTTTTTAGATATAGTTCAAGAACTATATAAAACAAACATATTTAGAAAGAAAATTACTTCAAGAATTAATTTTTTAAGTAATTAATTCCTGTCAATGTAATGAAATTGGTGGAGCTGAAGAAATCTGCTGCTATCCTGTGTTCATCCTTGGCCACGCCCCCCATTTGGCCCAAATTTTGATTGATCTAAAACTGTTCCTTAGGAAGTTAAATCTCACAATTATACATAACAAAGGGGTTTCTGAAAAGACTTCTGGGAACAGTGACAACAATGTTTCCATTAGAAGGAGTGTATATAACCCCCCCCTCCACCCACTTCTAAACACTTTTGAGAACATAGTTACTAGAGAAATATATGAATCATATGGTAAAAATACCAATGGTTTTTGGCAGAATTACAACCTAAAATTAGATGAAGCTAATTTACTAGAGAATTTAAAACATAATAAAAATCTACGTTTCATGGAACCAGATAAAGGTGGAGGATTGGTAATTTTTAAACAAATGGATTATAAAAATGCTTTAAGAAACATCTTGACGCAAGAGGATACATATTGTTCGGTTTCTCATAACGAGATTCAGACTGCTTACAATAGAATAGATTCTCTTCTCGAAGAATATCTAGTGGAACAGCGTATCAACCAGACTACCTATCATTTTCTTCGACAACTCCATCCCACCATTCCTGGTTTCTTTGGGATACCAAAAATTCACAAGAACATTGATCAACCTCCATTTAGACCTATAGTTTCCGCCCGTGGATCAAAAACTCATCCTCTAGCAGTATTTATTGATCAAAATTTCAAAAAAATTGCTAATCAACATAAACATCTTATTAAGGATTCATGGGATTTTTTGGGAAGAATTAATAACGATTTATGGACTAAAGAGAGTCTTTTTATCACCATTGATGTGAAAGACTTATTTTCTTGTATCCCAAGGAAGGACGATTTTGAATTTTTTGAGGCAAGCATTCACAAGTATTCAGAATTAACACTGGACAGGAAATGTTTATTATTAGAACTAACGGAAATTGTTTTGGACAACAATTTCATTAATTTTGAAGGTGTTTTTTATAAACAAGTAAGTGGAGTAGCCATGGGGGCGGCTTGCGCCCCCATTTATGCCAACTTGGTTTTATTAGAATGGGAAACTCTACACATTTTTGAGAGTGCATTCTTTGTTAAAATCAAAGCTTACTTCAGATTCCTGGATGACATTTTTGTTATTTGGGAAGGGACTCAGGAAGAGCTGGATCAATTTATGTCTCATATTAACAAATCTACCTCCTTTCTGTCCTTCACTTACCAAGCCAATAGGGAATCTATTAATTACTTAGATATTACTCTCACAAAAACTCCTAGTGGCTTCAAATCTCAAGTGTATAGAAAACCAACCTGGTGTAATAGTTATCTCCACTTTGACAGCCAACATCCTTACTTTCAGAAAAAAAGTATTATAAAAGGTCAAGCTGTCAGAGTGGCAAGGACGACATCTAATTTTGATGATCTTACACAAGAATTTATTAACTTGGGCAAGATGTTTTGTGAAAGGGGTTATCCCAGTGAGTTAGTGGCCAAGATATTGATGGAGGTCTATCAGGGATGGGGTACATGTTTTAAACCTTTACTTGGGCATCCCAATTTGATCATGGACACATTAGAAGGTAGATCTAAAGAGTTTTCGGGATCCTGTTCTATTCAACATAATAACTTTTCTTTGATTTTTAAGAGGATTTTACATGAAAATTGGTCTATACTCAAGACCAATACTGAAGTAATGGACATTATAGGTAACAAACCTACTTTCATTCACCGAGTGGGCAACAACTTCAAGAGAACATTGGAAGGAAGGGATCACTCCTTCAGGAACACTAGGGGTACTCACCCATGTGGCAGATGTGCCCAATGTTCTTTCATTAACACTTCAAACAGTATTATCTTGAACAATGGTTTGAACAGTGTAGTAAGATTTTGCAGGGGCAATTGTTATACCTCCATGGTGGTGTATTTGGCAACTTGTTGTCATTGCTCATGTTTCCACATGGGCAAAACGGAAAGTCATTTGAAAGAAAGGATTTATGAACACAGAAATGACATAAAAATTAAAAAGGAAACAAGTGCCCTATATAAACACACCACTATTTGTCAGTTTTCTCCATCATTTAAATTTGGAATTATTGATATAGTTGATGTGGAAATCAGAGGGGGAGATCCTAAAAACATTTTGTTGCAGAAGGAGATAAGATGGCAACTAAGATTAAAATCCAATATCTTTCCCGGTTTAAACGAATATATTAATATTAAAGCCATTTTAGTAGGAAAGGCCAATATAGTTTGAACAAGTTTGAGTTCCTTTTAAAAACATATACCTTACTCATACAGCCTATATATTTACATACATCTACATATTTACACACACATCTTTTTAACTACAGCATTTTTAATCAAAATGTTTACTAATGTTTTTTAACTAGGTGCATTACAGCCTTTTCAGGCTTTCAGGTTTGATGTATTAAAAAGCCATTCATGCACCTTGTCTTTTTAAGATTTTAATTGATTAATTGATTCATTGAATGTAAAACCTCACTGGTTAATTATTTCTATATAAAGTATGTCAGTATTAGTGGGATTTTATCTGATGAAGTTTGTACTTTTGCAGACGAAAGCGCTCATGTCAATTATTTGTACTCTCCATTAAAGGATTGGGCTCTTATTAGGTGAACTGTGATTTATTACTAGTTTTTTATTTTTCTCTGCTTTGTGGTATGTTGCACAGTATCCCGGGTTCGATCCTTTCCATTGCTTTTTTATTTTACTACTGTCTAGACAGGCTAGTAGGTGTGTCTGTGTAAAGGTGACTTTGCTACAGCTTGCCCAACGTTGCCCGACGATAAGCTGGTTGGCGCACTGCGCAGCTCCGCGCAAATGGTTTACGCTGGGTAATGCGTTATTTAGCCATAAGCACTCATATTAAGCTTATTAAAGTGCTGCTCAGCTACGGGCACTCATATTAAGCTTGTTAAAGCACTGCTCAGCTACGGGCACTCATATTAAGCTTGTTAAAGCGCTGCTGAGCTACGGGCAATTATGATCCTTTTTATATATACATCATATAGGTTTTGTACAAAAATACATGGGCCATTTCATTACATTTTACTTAAATTAAATTTATATATATTGGGGAATTGTTTCATACTTATTTAAAAGAAAAATGGAGGTGGATGTTGTGGGGCTCGAACCGTGACTACCTATTCTTTGGGCGACGTCTCTACCGCTACGCTATTGCTACTTTGCTTAATTTGCATATGTAGATCTTATATGCTTTGCAATGTCATATCTGCTAACTGTGGTTGAGCAAAGGGCATACCCGCGCAAACACGGGCAAACATTTTGGAAATTATAAAAAAAAAGGAAACTGCTATTTTTACATTTTACATATTTTCAGTAGGGTTTATTTAGTCTGTGGGGATGTGTGTGTTGTGTTCCTTGACATTTCAGCGGACTCGGTCGTGGGTGTTTACTTTCAGGACTCTGACTCTTCTGGAGGCGTGTCCCTTTGCTTTACTCGGCAATCGGACATGCCCCCTACTTTCCTACATGGGCTGTGTTAGATTTGGATATGATTCAGCATGCCCTCATGAATATGCATGGCATGCTGACATCATACCGTTCAACTGCAGCCTCCGAGTAAGACATATTAAGTCTTGCACGGAGGTTTCATGAATCCGGCCCATTATCTTGTAAGCTCTAGTGAGTTAATATTTGAATACAAGGTAAGTACCCCTTTACAGGTAGGTAAGTGATCATATACAGAAGTCATAATTGTTAGATGAGCAGTTTGTAAGTTAATAAAGAAACAAGTAGCTATCAGCGTTTAGAGGTTAGGGGGACCGTTTTGCATAGAGAGAGTAGCACAGGATTAGTTAGTGGTAAAAGAGAGTGGGTGGCGAGGGTTTTTGTTGGAGAGTGGCATGTGCATTCCCAATTAGCCTAAAGGTGTGAATGTAGCTGGAATTTGAAATTGGTATGGAGAGGAATGTTATGGAGGCGGGGGAAAGAGAGTTCCATTTTTTGGCTATCGAGTAGGAGAGGAGTAGCTGGCCAGGAGGGTAAGCTGGTTTGAGGACCTCAGTTGGCAGTTGGGTATATAGGGTGTTAAGGCTGTGGAGAGAGAAGGGCAGTTGGCTGGTTTAAAGATAAGCTTGTGGGCAGTGGTGAGTTGTAGCTAGTTGAGGTAGTTGGGTAGTTCAAGCCAACTGAGGGTGAGGAGGAGTGGAAGTGATGGGAAGAATTTTTAGAATTGATAGCAAATTTGCAGATTTTGTGGTAGCAGGATTCAAGTTTAGAACGTAAGCCAATTTGGAGATTTGTGAATAGAGGGGCACCATGCATCAGGGAGAGAAGCAAGAAAGTGGATGCTAGGGTCTGACAGGTAGAGGGACTGAGGAAGCAGTTGTGCCTGTAGAGGAGGCATATCTTTTGGTGGGTTTTCTTGATTGCTGGGTATATATGGGTGTCAGATTTTAGATCATCATCAATGATGATCCGAGAAGTTTGGTGGAGGGGACGATTTCAAGGGGGTGTTTTGGCTGTGTATGGTGAAAGATGTTTTATCAATACTGGAGTTTTGGGTAGGGGAAAAGATCATTAGTTTGGTTTTATTTGCATTAAGGGCTAGGTGGTTGGACTGCATCCAGGTTTCTGTTTTGGTGAAGGCTGATTGAGTTTTATCTAGGAGCTCAGAAGGTGAGGAGGCTGAGCCGATGATAGTTAAGTCATCTGCATATTAGATGACAGATGACTCTGGGATGGAGATGTTGATAAAGAGTTTGAAGAGTATGGGGCCAAGGACTGAGCCTTGTGGGGACGTCTGTGAGGGTGGGTAGGAAGGAGGAGGTTGAAGTTTTCCATTGGGCAGCTTATTTGCAGTTAGATAAATTGCTGGAAAAGCAGGCTATGGTGGAGGAAGAGAGATGTAGAGTTGAGAGCTGGGAAATGAGTAGGGTGTGGGAGAAGGTGTCAAAGGCTTTTGACAGATCTAAGAATAGAGTAGATACAAATTTGCCTGACTCGCATTGAGTGTTGATGGTTTCCAGAAAGGAAAGAAAGGCAGTCATCGTGGAGTGGCCAGGGTGAAAACCATGTTAGGTAGGAGAGAGGAGATTGTTTTGGGTTAGCTGCCACATACGTTGTACTTGGTTGGTTTTCTCTAGAATTTTAGATGGTGGGGAGAGGATGGCAATAGGCCTGAAATTGGTGGTGTCGGTACTATTTCCACCTTTGTGGAGGGGGATGATGTAGGCATGGCGCCAGATGGAAAGGACGTATGATTCTTGTAATGAACTGTTGATAAGTATGGAGATGGGGAAGGCTATGCTGTCTGCAGCTAGTTTGAGGAAGGTAGGGGGAAGATTGTCAGGGGTATTGCGGCAGGGTTTGAGTTTGAGGAGTCATTTTATAGTGTATGTGGGAATAGGAGTAGTAAGGCAGAAGGGTGTGGAGGGGGTAGCTTGATTGGAGAGGAGGTTTTGGACGGAGGGGTATGGGTTGGAGGAGGGGGGTGGGAAGGAATTGGACAATTTGGCTATGCAGTCTATAAAGAATGAGTTGAACTGGGAGGCTGTATCAAGGTTGGAGAGGGTGGGATTAGGACAGGGGGTTTTCTTTATTACCGGGGTGCAGTATTGATGAGATGGAGTCCCACAATTTTTTGGGGTTTGTTGAGTGCAAAGACTTGAGTTTGGCCTAGTGAGCTTTGCAATCTATAAATATTAGTTTTTTTGTAGAGTTTCAAAGTTTTTTAAATTCTTGGAGGGAATTTGGGTTTTTATGTTTTTGATACTCTTTCCATTTTTTGTCCCTTTCATGCATGGCAAGTTTAGTCTCTGTTGATAGCCAAGGGTAGGGATTAGTTTTCATTCATTTGGTTTGTGGGAGGCTTGCTGCTTTAGGAGTGTCAGGAAAGTATGATTAAAGTGGGAGATGGCATCATCTAGTGGCAGAGTTTTTAGAGGGGACCAGTCGATGCACTTAAGGCATTCCATGAAAATTTGGGGATTGAAAGATGAGAGGTTGCGGGTTTGAATGTACTGGTGCTGTTTATGTAGAGGAGAAGGGAGTCAGTTGGCAAAGGCAGGTAAGTGGTCACTGAGAGGATCTGGAATGATTATGGAGTTAGTGATTAGATTTGGATGTATTGTTAAGATCCAGTGTATGATGGATCTCGAGGTACCATCCTTATTTGGTCTAGCTGGTGAATGGATTAGTTGAGCAAAATTAAATAGGTTGATAGTTAGGGAAGGGGCATTAGAGTTAATAGTGGTCCAGCTGATGTTGGTATCCCCAAGGATATATGTTTCATCTTTTATGTGAGAGAAGAACCAGGATAGGATGTTCTCCAATGTATGTATATGTATATGTATATATATATATATATATATATATATATATATATATATATATATATATCAAATGGAAAAATCATGATTAAGCAATTAGTGGATTACTTGTAGCAATATCCAACAACTGGAAACTACCAGCATTGGTTAGAGTTGGAGATATCATAGAGGATTCTTAGGGGGTCTCCAACCATAACCACATTATTATGTGTTTGAGACATGGAGGCCAAGGAATTCACTTTGAGAGCAAAGCTGATGAGGTGAATCTTGGCATCCATGTCAAGAACACATAGTGCAAGGTTACCATGAGAGACCTGATCATAATAATTCTTTGTAATGCATGGACCTTTATCTGCTCTATTTACCACAGGTTACAGAAAAAGAGAAAAAAAAGTGCAAAATGCTTTACCGGTTTTGAAAGCCGGTAAAGCCATTAGCCAGTACTGGCAGTATTCAGTGCCTATCATGACACCTGATATTAACAACACTTAGAAAGTACTGTTAATATCAGGCCCCATGCGAGAGGAGGGCTCAAATAGGGTTTCATTTTCCACAATATTGGATTATTGGATCATAATAATGGTACTCCATGCACTACACTGACTTAAAACTTGTTAGGTCAATGTAAATTGTTTATCTGCGATTTACTCAGTTCTTTGTACATTTATGTAAAGCTTACTGTGCTCTCTTTTTCACTGATTCTCTTAACTCATTCCCTTCAGTACAGCTCTTTCGATGTATATGTTTAACTCACAGTGGGTGTGGCTTGAGCCATTAAAAAACATGAAGTCGTCACGTAACAGTTCTAACAAATACTCATTGACAGAGGTGAAATATC
>NC_056746.1:1113633740-1113646240 GCF_019279795.1 Protopterus annectens | reverse complement strand
CAATGAACGAGCACTGCCAGGTCAGAGTTTCCCAATCAGCAAACTCAGTAAATAAATAAACAGAAGAGCTTGAGCAGGCATCATAGGAGTTATCTATAAAATGGCAGATAGAAGATCACTGGGTATATTATTTGACAGGTTGGGTGAGAAGTCACACCTCTGTAACAAGCTGGTCAGGAAATCACTTGGCAATAGATTGGACAGAATATCGTAAGATACCAAGCATAACACAGTGTACCCTTTGTACCAATTTGGTAAAATAATATAGTTATTTGTAACAAAAAGTCACGTGGTAGTTGACATAGTGGTTGGATAAAAATCAGAAGTTATCTTTTTAACAGAGCGTGCAGTAGATTCCAAGATGTCTTGTGTGACAACATGGGCAGGACATCACACACCAACCTGTGTAATCAAGTACACAAAAGGGAATGGTAGCCTAGCCAACAGGGTGGCCGGGAGTTACTGAACATGTGTTTACAAGTTAGAGAACTTATTCTGGCCTCATTCTGTAGAGGGATAAAACCTTTATTATACCCCAGATAACCCAGTTCAATGAAAGGAATGGGTGCTGGTGGAAACGGATGGGGGATAATATAAGTGATTGATGCCAGCTTGCCATCCTAAGGGAAGGAGCCTACCTAAGCTCCCTGCAGTTGCAGCATTAACAGCTGGGCAAGCTCCATAATACAAGCAGTATGATCTTGAGGTTGCACACGTGCAGAAGCATGCAAGCACCTCCCATATGCAGCATTTGTGAAAGTGCAAGGCTGCTGTGTTATGGGATGGGGTTAGGGCATACTCCTTGGCACCAGTATGACACTGCACCAGTGTTTCTGATCTCCTTACCGACCCCAGATGTTGACTGGGTTGAGCCTGGCGGAGGCTAAGGCAGGCCTGGTAGACTTTGTGAATAAAGAGAAAAGCTGGTGGCTGCTGATGGTCAGCTACAGAGAGGGGGAGCCAAAAAAGAGTGGGAAAACATAGGTAGGAGGAAAATGCGCTATCGTTACACGTTTTGCTTTGTATTGTTAGCCCTTTCTATTGTTAGAAGATTTTGTATAAGAATTGGGTTTTGATTAGTAGTAATGAACAGCTTTTAAAATCTTTAGGGGATAAGCCTAAGTTAACTTATAGACGAAGACATAATTTGAAAAACATAATTGAAAAAAAGAATGACATCTGTTTGACACATTCCAAAATTAAGGGTATGTTTAAATGTGGCTGTTGTACACAATGTAAGCATATTTTAGTCAGTAATTTTTGTAATATTAACGGCCATAAATATTATCTTAATTCTAGATTTAATTGTGATTCTAGAGCCGTTATATATGCAGCCTTGTGTCAGTCTTGCAATGTATTTTACATTGGGAAGACAGAAAGAAAATTCAAACAACTAATTTATGAGCACTGTTATGCTATAAACAATAGGGATTCTAACAACGCCCTAGCCAAACATATCATGTACAATCCTACTCATTCATTCAAGTTTATAGTTTTACAATAGAGATCTATTGACATCAGAGGTGGCCCTTGGCACTTAAAACTTGAGTTGGATGAATTGAGATGGCAGATAGTTACGAATGCTCATGCGCCTCCAGGCTTAAATGAAGTCCTGTCCATTAAGTGTGTGTTAAAATTGTTATCATTAAGAAGATAAATAGTTTATTAGAGGGAGCTGGATACATTTATGATAAATTAAATTTAATAATTTTAATAATGTGACATATCTAAAGTAATTGATTAGTACAATAATATTATAATATTTATTTTATTTTATCTATGGATATTTAAGCATTTTTATGCAAATATATTTATCTAATGATATTTGTGTTCTAAAGTTATGATGCTATTTTTATATTAATGCATATATTAATTTTGCAACGAATAGTTTAAGGTCAATATGCATTTATAGTTTTGGTGTTAATCTTAGTGGCATTGAAACTGCCCGCCCCTCAGCCTGCCTCTGGGCCCATCTCATTTGCTCACTCAACTGAGTGCAGTGAGATCATATTCTGATTTCAGGCACTCCTACTGTGTACAAAGAGAGCATCTGGGAAATAAAAAATAAATAAATAAATAAATAAATAATTAAGCTTATTTCCTGCCTTTCTTGTTAAGTGGTACAGACTATTTGTAGGCTTCTGAGCCCCCAAGCCCTTCTGTGTTTGAGGGAAGCATTCTAGCTTGTTTTTTTCTTATAACTAGCCAGTTTTCTAGTTTCAGCACTCAAATCTGTTTCTTTGATCTCAGCACTTGTTCAGAAAAAAAAAAAAAAAAAAAAAAAAAAATAAATTTCATCTGCTTTCACTGTACTTGTGTTTTTACCTAATTCTTTTTACTTTTGCATCATCTTAAAATACTCAATTGTATTTATTACTGCTTGGTGTAACTCATTCTATGCCTTTTGGTTTAAACACTTGGGCTTCGGACCAGTTAGTTGTTTTGCACTGGGAGGGTTTGTGGTCTGCACTGTTGTGGCAGAACAGGTAGCTTACATCCTTCTAGGTTGAGAACTGCTGATTGAGGGCTCAGTGTCTGTTATTCTAAAAGTGTATTAATTCTGGTTTAAGCACTTGGCCTTTCAAGCCAGTTATTTTACATTAAGAGGGTTCGTGGTCTGCACTCTTGTGGGAGGAGAGGCTGGACTCTGCCCTTCTGAGCTGGGAATTTCTGGTTAAAGGCTTATAGTGCATGCATATCTGAACTGTTTCTTACTGAAGTTGGTGCGCCTTGTTTGCTGTGGCATAGACTGGATTCGGGCCTGCTGGATCTAGCTTTGTTTGTGTAACTTGAGCACTAATCCAGGCATTCTCTAAAGTATTCAATGGTATTTATTACTGCTTGGTTGTAACTTGATTAAAGTGTAGCTATCATTCAAGTCTTTTGGATTAAGCACTTGGGCTTCAGACCAGTTGTTTTACATTAGGAAGGTTTGTGGCAAGCACTGTGGTGGCAGGACAGGTAGCTTTCATCCTTCTAAGTTGGGAACTGCTGATTGAGAGCCCAGTGTCCAAGTGTATTAGTTCTGGTTTAGGCACTTGGGCTTCAGGCCAGTTATTTTACATTAAGAAGGTTCGTGGTCTGCACTCTTGTGGGAGAAGAGGCTGGACTCTGCCCTTCTGAGCTGGGAATTTCTGGTTAAAGGTTTATAGTGCCTGAATATTTGAACTGTATCTTACTGAAATTGGTTCACCTTGTTTGCTCTAGCATAGACTAGATCCAGGCCTGCTGAATCTAGCTTTGTTTATATGCTTGTTGTTTGTTTGCTTGTTATTTCCCTGGAAGCTAATTCCACCAAATACGCAACTTCTCAGCGCTTCTGTGGATCACTAGTGATATCTGCATTGCTTACTGTACTTATTTCCTTGTTTCACTTGAAAGAAAGTTACTGTTTGTCGTTTTGCATTTAGTTACTTGTAACACATTGCACTCAAGTTACCTGGCACTTGCTCACTAAAGCAATTATATAAGTCAGCACTAAAAATTAAAAGCACTACACCCTCACTCCCCACTGGCCCTTGTTTTCAATTAAGGATTTCCCAATATTATTCTAGCATGTCCAAAGGTCAGTTGTCAATCTCCTCTCCGGTCCAGCTGGTGAATCTGGGAATCTTGAGGCAATGTTATAACTGCCTCATGTACACAGACAACCCTCTCCTCCTCCCACATAACTCAAATACTTGCGAGAGATGCAGCTATTTAGCCAAACTGGAGGCTGAGCTCTCTCAACTCAGGACTGGCAAGACCAGACAGGTGGAGAAGGCAACTACACACACCACAAAACCAGCCTCACATAATGC
Organism: Protopterus annectens; assembly: GCF_019279795.1. Classification (NCBI taxonomy): domain Eukaryota; kingdom Metazoa; phylum Chordata; order Ceratodontiformes; family Protopteridae; genus Protopterus; species Protopterus annectens. The sequence goes on along the minus strand of NC_056746.1, from coordinate 1,113,642,440 downwards.
TACCACTCCACTGAATCAAACACATAAACACACAAAGACATACTCGGAGGCTCTGAGTAAAAATTTACCTAAACAGCAAAGGCCTCCAAATCAGACACCCAAACAACTGCTACCTCAAGACACCCCACAAGCAACACATAAACCACAAAAGCAGTGTGCAAAGCAGTCACAGCCCTTAAGGCCAAATACAACACCAAACATACTTGTCATAGGTGACTCCATAGTCAGACACACTGACGTCCCACTCACCAGGCTGAACAAGGAGAGGGTCACAGTAAGCTGCCTATCGGGCGCTAGAATCCGCCACATAACACAAGCACTCGGGTCACTCCACGGCAAGTACAAATATGACACAGTCATTGTCCATGCTGGTGTGAACGACCTGAGACGTACCTCCCTGAACTACATGAAAAGAGACATAGAGGAGCTCTCTGATTATGTAGCCCAGGCAGGTATGACCCTAACCCTGAGCAGTATCCTTCCTTCACCAAGAATGATGCCACAATATAGAGACAAGATGATCAGCTTTAACAATTGGCTTAATGTCTGGTGTCATTCAAAGGGGATCCAGTGTCTGTCTGCCTGGGATGACATGCTTGACAAGCCACGCTGCTTCAAGGACGGCTTGCACCTGTCACCCTGGGATTCCGGATATTGGCTAAGGCTCTTGCCACCCCATAGTGCCTTTTTAGGCAAGGCTCAAATTCTAAACCTACCACCCTAGAAAACAAAAATGGGAAGAAACTGAGGGTAATGCTGCTCAATGCCAGAAGTCTAAATCTCAAAATGCACGCACTCGAGGCCCTTCTCAGTATGGAGAACATCGATGTCTGTGCTGTAACTGAAACCTGGTTCAAGGCTCCTGAGAGCACCCGGCACTATTAGGTTTTACCTCATATCATGCGTTCCGCCCCAAAACCCGGACCACACCACAAAAGGAGGGTGTATCCATATTCATAAAGGATACCCACACCTCCAGGTTGGTGGCAACGCACTAAGCTTCGAAACCATCCAGGTGCAACTAACCATAGGCAAAACTGCTCTACAAATTGTAGCATGCTACAGGCCACCCTCTCAAACTCAGGAACCCCACACAGCCTTCCTGAAGACACTGGAGGGTATAAATGTATCTCCAAACACCATCATATTGGGTGACTTCAACTACCCGAATATAGACTGGGAACATTACTCAAGCCCTAACTTTCTAGCCCAACGGTTCCTGGAGTTCATAAATTCAAATGCCATGGAACAGCTAGTCACTGTTCCCATGAGAGGAAAAAATATACTAGATCTCATTGTCACAAACATGGGGACAAAATGCTCCACACCGGAAGTATATCCCTCATTGGTGAGATCTGATCATAAACTAATCTCACTGGAAATCCACATCCCGCCCCCACCCCAAACAAAAAAGACCATAGTGAAGAACTTCTCTAAAGCAAACTTCACACTACTCAAGACTGGTGTAGTATCCTTCAAGGCCCCTGAGCCAGAGGAAACCACAACCCAAACTGCGGAAGCCTTTACAAATGCCTTCTATGAACACCTCCAGGACTGCATGGATCAGGCAATCCCAAATAAAACCAAGACTCTTTCCACAAAGGGCAAACATCCAGTCTGGTGGACCCCAGCCATTAACAAACTTTACAATAAGAGGAGAAAGCTATTACATGATAGAACAAAATCCATAAAAGGGAAGTCACCCTGATCATTATTAGTAAAAAATACGAGCACTCATAAAATCAACTAAGGCCAATTTTGAGAGAAAAATTGCCATGGATACAAAGGACAATCATAAGGCCTTTTTCAGCTATGTTAGGAACCTGGGTGGAAACTCCCAGATATGCTCAGAATTAGTCCAAATGATACAAAAATCACTGAACCCACAGACATTGCCAACATACTGGCAGACAGGTTCAGTGCAAACTTCACCCCTCTCCCCTAAAGGAGAGATAACTATCCCAGCCGAGTGTAGCCTCCCGGACATCTCAAATGCGCAGGTGAAAGCTGCTCTCTCTAAAGCTAAAAACACAGCATCAATGGGACCGGATGGTGTCCCCGGCTGTGTGCTACATGAGCTAAATGAGGAATTAACCCGCACATAAGGCAGCTGTTTAATCTCAGCCTTACCACAGGATACGTGCCCAAGGAGTGGCGACGGCAACTGTGGTCCCACTCCACAAAGGCGGCGCCTCACGGACCCTGGTAATTACCGCCCCATAAGCTTAACAAGTCTAGTCTGCAAAGCTATGGAGAGGATCATAATGGAGCTCATAAACAAAGATATAGGGGACTTGCAGACATTGGACCCGACCCAGTTTGGCTTTGTCAAGGGAAGATCATGCCTTTTGAACTTGGTCGACTTCTTCAAACAGTCACCAAGGCCATTGATGAGGGAAAGGCAGTCCATACAGCCTACCTTGACCTTGCAAAGGCTTCGACACAATACCCCACTCGGTATTGTAGAAAAACTTACCAGCTTAAATGTAAACCCATATGTCACAAGATGGGTTGCAAACTGGCTTAAGGACAGAACCCACAGGGTTAGAGTTGCTGGCGCTGTGTCAGACTCCAAGCCGGTCACAAGTGGTGTCCCACAGGGCTCGGTCCTTGGCCCCTATTGTTTGGCATCTACTTCTCAGAAGTACAGGCCAGCATGGGAGGACTTTGGCTGACAAAGTTTGCAGACGACTGCAAACTGGGCCATAGTGGAAAGTGCATCGGACACAGATATCCTTCAGAAGGGACTCACGGAAACAGATAGCTGGTGCCAGAGCCATGGCCTGAAGTTAAACGCCAAAAATGTATAGTCATACCCTTCGGGAAAAACAAGGTAACCCCAAGCTACCATATAGGTGGCAATCCACTAAGCACAGAAGAGGTTATCAGGGACCTGGGGACCCAGGTTGACAGTGGCCTTTCTTTTGACACTCACATTGCTAAAGTGGTTAGAAAGACCTTCTACATTGCCCACCTGATCATGAAGGGATTCACATCCAGATCTAGTGAGGTCATTGTTCCCCTGTACTCTTCACTTATCAGACCAATGATCGAGTACAATGCCCCATTCGGGATGTATCTCACCAGACATCTGCAGCAATTGGAGAGACCCCAAAAGTTCCTCACCAAAAGGATAAAGGGACTCCAAAATCTGTCATATGCTGCCAGATTGAAGAAACTCCAGCTCTATTCAGTTGCATACCGTCTGCTCAGAGGTGACATGTGCCTGACATACAAGGCCATGTCCAACCCGAATTAATGGACATGCTCCACCTCAAAAAATCCAAATCCACCAAAACCACTAGAGCAAGCGACTTAAACCTTAGCACGGATATAAATAGGACGTGCTGGAGGGATAGATTTATCACTCAGAGACTCCCTATGCTGTGGAATAAAATCCCGGTCCATGTGAGGCAGAGCACCTCGCTGACTCTGTTCAAGAGAAATCTAGACCTGTGGATGGGAGATCATAGGTTTACCCCGGGAATCATCTCTGTGTCACTGCTGGACAGAGGCACAACAAACTAATGGGCACAGTATTTTTTCATATAAGGGGTGGCGTAAGCCACAAAAATTTGGGCTAGGCTTATAAATGCCTTAGGGCAGTATAGCCTAGTATAAACCTATGAACCTATGAACCTATAATTTTATAATATTAGTTGATTTATTTGTTATTCATATAAAGAAAAGTTATTTTATTTTTATTTTTGCTTGAGCTGGATATTAAAATGTATGTTATATGGAAGTTTTTATGTAACTGAAACATAATGTAAAATGACTGCTTTAAGGATTAATTAATGGTTAATTGAATTTCAATCACTTAGAAGTATATAAACTTGGATTGGTTTAGTGATACTGTTTTGTCTGATGAAGGCTTGGAATTGACCGAGCCGAAAGCGCTTACAATAAACAATGGTAACATAATTTTTACATTGCTGCCTGCTCTTATCATTTCTAGAGCCACATTTTTCGTTTAATAGTTTTAAGTTTTTGGAAGTCTTACTCCAACCTCTTGTCAATCACTCCCTACCCTAACCCTATCCCTTCTTTAAATAATGCTGAACTTGTAATTGGCATACTAAAAATAAACAACCATAAAAGTATCTGCATTATTTGTCTCTATATTCCTCCTGGCAACAATACCAATACTCTGGAAGACATCCTCTCCTGGACTTCCTCCAATATTAAGCTAGAAACCTTAATTTTGGGAGATGTAAATATTGACTGGGGAAAAATCATTAACCCTTATCCCACATTAACCATCAACCTATTCAACTTCACTCAACTTATTAACTCCATTACTAGACCTAACAAAACAAATCCCTCTGACACCATACTTGACTGGATTCTAAGATCTCATCCTAACAAAGTTATAACATCTGGTGTCACTCCTGACCCATTAGGAGACCACCTCCCTGCCTTCTCCATTCGAGCTACTCCCACCTCCCCACACTCTCACCACTACATTCATACTCGTAACCTATCTAACTTCAACCCTACTTCTTTCTCCAACTCTGTTAAGCTAACTAATTGGAACCCCCTAAAAACACTACCATTAGACAAAGCCGTTGACTATTTAAATTCTACTTTCATAACTGTCCTTAACTCCCTAGCTCCCATAAGAACAAAAAGAGTTAAAACAAATACCACCCCTTGGCTTACCAAAGCCACAAAAAAAAAAATAATGCTGCAAAGGGATAAAACCTGGAAAACCTACGTTAAACACAAACAACCTGAAATCTTCCTTAAGTATAAGCAGTTGAGAAACCTTGCCAAAAAACAAGTCATTAGAGATAAAAAGTCTTACTACATCAAACTACAAGAAAACCATACTAGAAATCCCAAGCAATTCTGGAATTCTATTAATTCCCTCCTTAGTCCAGGAACAAAAAAAACAACCCCTGTCCTGATAGCAGCAAATCTGACCTTGAAATAGCCTCCCTATTCAATTCCTTCTTCACCTCTTCCATCGCTGAGTTAACCAAGACATTCACAAAAAATAACCTTCCTCCCCTCCCTGCTCAATCTTCCATCCCCTTCTCTTCCCCCCCCTCTTTTGAACTTAAACCAGTATCCATTGACCTAATAAAGAAACTTCTCTATAAACTAAAGCCCTGCTCCAATGCCCCTGACAGCATCCCATCCTCCTTCCTAAAAATAGCTTCTGACTCTATTGCTCTGCCTATCAGCATCCTAATTAATAGGTCATTACTCGAATCCTACGTACCTAAACTTTGGTGCACCACTTTCATTTTTCCTCTCCACAAAGGTGGTAAAAATTGTAATGTCTCCAATTTCCGCCCTATAGCCATCCTCTCCCCTATCTCCAAAATCCTAGAAAAATGTATCGACCGTCAGCTCCTGCCATTCCTTACCAAACACCAACTACTCTCTCCTACCCAACATGGCTTCCGCCCCGGACACATACTAACACCGCCCTTCTCTCCTTCTTGCACTCTGTTAATTCAGCACGTGACTCTGGTAATATAGTATCCTCTGTTCTACTTGACTTATCCAGAGCTTTTGATACTATTTCCCATACCCACCTTCTAAATTACCTCTCCAACCTCAACCTATGCCAAAAAACCCTTTCCTGGTTCTCCAGCTACCTCTCAAACAGGTCCCAAGCTGTGAAATGGGGCCAAGCCACCTCTACCTTCCTTCCTACCCCTACCGGAGTACCCCAAGGTTCCATACTAGGCCCATTACTATTAAATATCTTTATTAATGACTTCCACAAAGCCATTCCTAACACCAAAATTGTGCAATATGCTGACAATTCCACTTTGATCTGCTGTGCCCCTAACCTAACAGAGCTCCAAGCCCTAACACAAAGTGCCTTTTCTACCACTGAAAACTGGATGCTCCAAAATCATCTCTCTCTAAATGCAAAAAAAAACTAAGTCTTCCTTTTCTCCCCCTCTAACTCCTTCTCTCTTGATAAAAAACTTATTCCAAATTACCAGCCTCAACAACTCCTCTATCGAGATTGTTCCCGCCACCAAACTTCTCGGTGTTACAATTGATGACCAACTAAAATGTAATACTCATATCCAGCTAAACATAAAAAAAAACACATAAAACTAGGTTTACTGTATAGAAACAACCACTTCCTCTCTCCTCACACCAGACTAACTCTTGCCTCTACCTACCTCCTTCCCTCCCTACTGTATGGTGCTCCCCTACTCACTAATTTATCATCCGCACTTACCTCCAAATTGGAACAATGTTACAACAAAATCTCTAGATTTGCCACAAATGCCAAATCCTCCTCTCATCACTGCACCTCCCTTCACTCTCTAAACTGGCTTGAACTCCCCAATCAACTTGACTTTCTCCAAATCATCACAGCCTACAAATTATTGTTCCATCCTACTAACTGCCCTGCTCTTTCTAATATTCTTCAGCCTTATACCCCCCTTAGATCACTTAGATCTTCTCACCAAAACCTGATCACTGTACAAAAACTCAAGCGCCCAGCAGGTCAGCTTCTCTTATCCTTTACCCTAGCTAAAAAATGGAATGCCCTGCCCTCCACACCAAGGACGTGTACCAATCTTAATAACTTCAAAACCCAACTTCATTCCTACCTCTATCTAAATAGGCATTGCAACTGCACTCTTCAGCCCGTATCTCTCAAGCTATCTTCTCCCTTCTCTCCAGGCTAACCTCTTCTCCTTCCTAACTTCTTTTAAATATACTTAGCATAGGCAACTAAATAGTAGAATTTTAATTTTTATGGTATAAGCCTGTTTTCCTCCTGAACAAATTAGAAATTGCTAGTGTTTATTCTCTTTGTTTGCTACCTGCTATATGTTATACAAACTGTCTTTGAATTTTCATGTAATTCAACTCTTGTTTTTCCTGTTGGAGCTTTTCTCCCCGGGCCTCCACTGAAAACGGGCCCCAAAGCCCAGTGGACCTCCCCAGTAATCAAACTGAAATAAATAATAAATAAATAATAAATAAACAAATAAAGCATATAAACGAACTACCCCACCTATTCGCCATCTATAGTAGAGAGAGAGAGAGACGAGTGACAGAGAGGCTTAATGTGATTCAGTTTAGAAGGGAAATGATGAAGCTATGTTTAGCCTTAAGAGACAAGCAGGCAGGTATGTTGTAAGGGCCTGTTCAGCTAGTGATTTTGGTTCTGGAGAGAGCTTTTAGGTCCTGTTCAGAAGTAAGTATGTGAGAACAGTGGTGAAGAGAGCAAGTGTATTTTGTGTGTGTGTGTGTGTATGGGTAGGTGAGTGTGGGCAGGGGGTGGAGAGCAGGAAAAAAACTGGAACTAAATTTGTCCTCAAGTATATCAGAAATATCCTTTGGATTCAACTAGGATGTGCCATTTGAATCAATTCTGTGCAATATTGGGTATTATGTCTGAAATTTTTAATATAATTAAAGAAACATGATAAACATATGTTCATCTTCTGTATAGTACCATTTAAGCCATTTGCAAATAGGAAAACTTGCAATTTGGTTTTGTAAGTTTCTCTGTCATTTTTATATAATGCTTTCTCCACATTCTTATAAGTACTATGTATATTGACATCTCAATGCATCTCCTCTTGCTGGTCATAGACATAATTATCCTACTGTACAGGTCACTGTGTGTGTGTGTGTGTGTGTGTGTGTGTGTGTGTGTGTGTATGTGTATGTGGATATATATATATATATATATATATATATATATATATATATATATATTTATATATATAAAACTATATATATATATATATATACACACACACACACATATATATATATATATATATACACACACACACACACACACACACACACACACACACACACACACACACATATATATACACACACATATATATATATATATATATATATATATATATATATATATATACACATATATATATATTAGTAACCAAAACCGAACACAAACTGATTGTTGGAACAACGAGAAGGAAGCAACGCCAATGAAGAGAAGTGCAGCTAAACCAAGGAACCTTCACAGTTGCAATGTTCCGTAGAAATATGTAGAGGCAAAAACACCACCAAAACGTACCGGATAATCCTTTATTGACCTAGGTTTCGTTCATCTACGAACTTCATCAGAATACAATCAAACATTCATTCATTGCATTTTTATATTATTGCGCGCATTCTTAATTGATCAATTAACACAAGTCCCCTCCTTATTTGAATGACTTATTTAAAGGGATATTGCTTCATATTCAGTAAATAACACTCCATATACTTATACGCTAACATTCTGTACTATCATAATCTAAAATATACATGTTAAAAACCATTAATATAAAACAATAGTTACATATGTAAGCATGCATAAGAAAACTCATGTATGCGTACATAAAGGCATATATATATGTGTGTCAAAATCAAATAAATACACACATAACCACATATAACAACCCCACCCCCCACACACATACAATATTAGACAACCAACTATAAAATTAATTAATAATAATATTACATGATCTAATTTAATATACAAAATATACTATAGTGTACATATATGAAGTCACTATAATAAATGTCAACTATGTGACAAATATGAACAGTGCAATACACATAACATAAAATCATAATGCAGCTATATTCCATGTATACGATCTCATAATGAATAATAGGTCGTGATACCACACTGGACAATGTGTGTATATTACTGTAATGGTAATTATAAATGTAACCCTA
>NC_056746.1:1113558740-1113628740 GCF_019279795.1 Protopterus annectens | reverse complement strand
AATTTTCAAAGAAAGAGTAACTTTACTTAAACTCCAGAGGGAGTCTTGGAAGTGAATGCACACAAGGGCAAGTTAAAAAAAATCTATATGGCGAAACCCAAATATAAACAGGCTGTATAACAAAATAAGAACTGATTACATGTGAAAATAAACGTATCTCTAAATATAAGAAACAGCTCTTGCTCGACATAACAGGGAACTCTGGATCATGATCAGCTCAACCAAAGCCAGATATGATGTAAAAATAGCCACCCAGGTGTAGGATAACCACAAAGCCTTCATTAACTGTGTTAGAAACCTTAGAAACAATGCCCAGGACTGCACAAAATTAATAGTACATGATATCACATACTTGAACGAAGAGAATATAGCTAGCAGATAAATTTAGCTCTAACTTCACATCCCCTCTGACATTCCCAGATCTCCTTTTTACATTTCTTGCATTTACACCCTTTCCTGAAATCACCCATGAACAAATCCTCAAGGCACTATCTAAGGCCAAAAACACTGCTTGTATGGGTCTCAGTAAGATACTGGGTTGCTTACTGGCCAGCCTGAAACAAGACCTGTCATACCCTTTACAGAGGATATTCAGTATCAGCCTCCAAACACACTTTGTGCTGGACAAATGGAGGACAGCAACTGTCATCTCATTGTATAATGGTGGGGTGTCAATGGACCTGAGAAATTTATAGACCCATACGTCTGACCAGCCATAGGTCAAGCTATGGGAAGTATCACTATGGAATTAATAAATAAGGACATGGGTTGAGAGTTTCTAGGCTACCAAAGCCAGTTTGGATTTGCCGATGACTGTAAACTTGGTGCTATCATAATATCCCTAGAGGACACCAAGATCCTGCAAGAAGACCTTTCCGAAATCAATAACTGGTGTCAAAACCAAGGACTAAAAGTAAATGCCAAGATATGTATTATCATTTTGCATGTAAGAAGTCCCTTGTAAATGCCACGCTGACAATACACCCCTGAAAACTGATCCAGAAGTTAGGGACCTGGGAGCCTATGTAAACAACAAACTGTCCTTAAGTCACCACATATCCACTTTTGTAAGAAAGTCCTTTTTTATTGCATAACTTATTGCTAAAGGTATGTCATCCAAGTCCAGGAATGTGATCTTGACACTGTATCCCGCACTCATCTGGCCAGTTATTGAGGTAAAATGCCCCCTTCATTATGTACCTGTCAAAACATCTGACACAATTTGAATGCCCACAGTGCTTTCTAACTAATAAAATCAAGGGCCTGAATCATAAAGTCTACATGGACCTTCTGAAAGCCTCATCCCTCTTCTTAGTATCATATAGTCTGAGATGTGATCTCTGCCTCATGTTCAGAGCCTTAACAGGCCCTATCCTGCCAGATCTAATGCACATTTGCAAGTCTGGTGGGGGGATAAGTACCCACTCAATTGATTTAAATCTCTTTTACAACATAAATAGGATATTTTGTAGGGATGTTTATCACAGAGAAAACTACTTCTTTGGAACTGCTTTCATCTCCACATAAAGCTAAGTACTTCTCTTACACTATTCAAATGTAATATGGATGAATGGATGGGTAACTGCAAATTCATTCCTGGTTTAGCATCCTTGTACCTCATGGTTAGGGGCATCATGTAAGGGTTCTACTCATTTCTGGGTTATTCGTACTTAAAATATAAGGGATAAAAACTTCATAGGAATGTATGGCTAGGCTTCTAAATATCCTCATGGATCAATAGCCTAGTAAGTGGCTGTGAAACCCATTTATGTATCCTGTGGGGTATGTAGAGTGCCTTAACCATTTAGAAAAGTTATCAATCAAACCAAAATACCTCTCTTATGAGTGAATTCAACTATCCATACATAAACTAGTGAATGAATACTGCCAAGAAAAAATATGCTTCAGAATTTTTGGAATTTATTAATACCAATACCCTTCATTACACTTGACCAGATTGTTCCCTACCCACTAGAGGTGTCACCCTTCTAGATATAGTCCTCACAAATGTATCCCCCAGTTGCTGCATCCCATTTGTTGTCTAGTCAAATCTGACCATCTCACTGTGACCTTCTCTGTAAAAACCTGCTTCAAGGCCCCTAATAATGCCTGTACTTTCATGCATTACTCCAAATCCAGTCTCTTACTATTTACCAGTCTTTCTGAAAATCACAGATTTTATAGCAGCCCAGCAAACTTTGTGCCAGGGGCTTCCTAATCCAGCACAATGTCATGCTCCGGAAGTCAAAAGGCTTTGTCATGTTCACAGTGACTGCCACTGTCCTTCTGTCTTCTCTTCTCTTCACTTTGATCCTCCCAAGCCTCCATCTTCTTCAGTTCCAGATGTAGTCCAAGATTGTTTGCTGCTCCTGTTTCCCATATTTGCTGCTTTTAGATTCCCATCTTCAATCTATGAAGCATCATTTGTATGAGGGGATGAAACTTTTTACTACTGTTAGCTTTGCCAGAAAGTGTATATTCCACAGTGGAAGAGAGAAAAGATTGATCCCCACATTTGCTATTTTGGCAGTAACACAATCACAACCTACTGTTGCCGCTTCACTATTCACTCCATTTCTATAACTTCATTAAACACTTTGATCAGCAATCATATCACTTTTCTACATAAAATTGTGCTGTGTTAGTCCTAGTATTTTCTGGGAGCCAGGTGACTTTCTACTTGTTGGACCTCTGACTTCAGAAGTCTCTGTCAAACTGCCCTCTCCACCATCACCACTCTTACCACTTCCCCAGCTAAGTCTGCTGTCCTTTCTGTACAGACCCTGTTAATTTCATCTAACATGTAGACAATAACTTCTTGTACTATTTCCTAATTACCCTACCCATTTCTTCCACAAAACAACTTCCCCTATTATCTATTCTTGAGCTTTGCTATCCTACACTTAACTCTTTCCCTACCTTATTTAAAAACCATTTCCTTTTTCTAATTGTTCTGTACCTTAGTATAATACAAGTTGCTCATAAACTGTACTTTTCCATTAGTAAGGTATTTTTGTCCTATTTCACTCCACCACTTCCAGCTTCATTCTGATCATTCTCTTTCTACTACATGAGCTTTTAAGTACATCAATTTCTTCTCTTTTTCTTTAGAAATTTATTCTGCTTTTGCAGTTCTTTCGTGTCTACTTTTTCCTGTCATACAACTCCCTACCTTTCAGTTGCCATAATCTCGTCCCTTATTATCTTCCTTCATCGTCTTCCATATTCTCCACCTTTATTTTTTTGCTTTCTGCCTCCAATGTGACTCATGCAATTGTCTTCCTCATAACTCTTTTACCTCATTGACTTCTAGTGGCTTCAAGAAATTTCCTTTGTCATTTTACTTCATAATTTAGTAATCAAACCTATGCTGTATTCTGTGTTTTGAGAGGGTAAGTGCAATGCTTGTCCTTCATGCTACTATCTTTTTAGGGCTCCACTACACCCCAGATGCCCTTCAGTGTAACATTTATTCAACATCTAACTCTTGTGCTAAGTAGCCTTATGTTTCTCCCATGGTACCACAAAAGCATTCTTTGTTAAAGACTCACCCACTTTGGAAGGAGGCTGCTCCATGCAGCTACAAGTCTATGAAAAAAAAATACTTCTTTCCATCTCCCACAACGCATATTTACTTTTGTTTCAGATGTATCTACTTTGTTCTGATGCAGTTTGTTCTTTAGAAATATTACCTTAATGGACTTTATTTCTTTCTTTAAATATAATATGAATTTTTTTCATGTCATTTGTTTTTCTTAAGGGTCTACATGTTGATTGCCATTACCAAACTATTAATCATATAGCTTCTTGACCCATTTTAGCCCTTAACAGCATCAACTGTGTGCCTTCCCTTGTTGAACAGTCCTTCTGGAAAGGGATAATTTTATTTCTTTAGTGAAAACACCTCCACTATGCTGACATATTTTTCCTTTTTCTGACAATGGTTTTCTCTTGATAGCATCTTAATAAATATCCCAGTCTTCCTTTCCTCGTTCTTGTTGTGTAGTTGAAATCAAAATAAATAACTACTTATTCTGACCCTTTTCTGTCATTGTTGACTTTATATGTTCATTCATTTATTAATTTTCTGATACCTACTTTCTCCATTTTAGGATTCTAGAGAGCAGGAGCTTACCTCAACAAATAATGTATAGAAAGTAGAGAAGCTAACTCCAAGTGGGAAGTCAGCCTTTGCAAGGACCAAGTATTCAGTGATTCACTTGCCTATGGGTAATTTGAAGGATCAGTAGTTCATCTATGACAAGTCTTTGGGATGTGGGAAGAAAGCGACACACCCCTCACAATGCAACACAAACATGGGTGAATACTAAGCTAACTGCCCTAAAGAGCAATTTGAAGCCTAGCTAATAACCTGATGTAGGGATCAAACCCTGCACCTTCTGCCTATGAGGTGACCATCTTAACCATGGAATGTTGCCAGACATCACTACAGATCATTCAAAATGTTAATGCACTTCAAAATATCAGACCTCTCTGTTTATTGCTTTTCCATGCTTTGTTTTCCCCGTGGCCTTCTGATGTCATTGAATAAATGTGCTTTGCTGTCCAGGTGAGAATAATTCCTAGGATGTTAAAAATGCTTCTGAAGTATTATAGTGGTGCCTTTTTATTCTTATAATGTTTTATGCTAAGCTGATAGTTTTTTCTGGAAAAGTTATAGTTATAGGATATCTAGATTGCTGTCTGCCATAGCAAATACTTAAATAGAATATAAGCAAGCAGACTTTATACTGCAACAACTTGTTTTCTTTTAGAAACTATTAATTCAGACATAGCTAAAAACTCTTTTTATTTTTATTTTTGGAAATGCCAAAATGAGTGGACAATCAGATGGCAATGCTATTAATTTAATATGTGTTGTGCAGATGTCTTAACACATAATTTCATATTTCAATGTGTCAGGTGGTTATCATGGGTAAATGACATTCTGGAAGACTCAGTGCTGAATACTGTATGCATGATCCAGACCCATGGGTTGGTCTGCTCCTAGATATTTTTTCTGCAGTGCTTCATACATCCATATGTTTTCATTACATCTAAACTGACATACATTGGATTCTTCCTGCAATTTCGCTAACTCTTGTTTTACCCTTTCCACATTTTCATATGTATCTGCTCTGTTTCTAAGTTTAGTGTTATCAGCAATAGAAATGCTTTTTCCTTCAGTGTGTCTACAGTATTTCTTATAAAGACATTAAAGTTGATCTTTCCTTATACTTTGTCTTGGGACTCCCTACTAGTAACTCCCCTTTCCTCTCTGTAGATATTATTTACTGTTACTCCTTTTGGTTGTATATCTTTTATATTTCACATGGGTTATCAGATGCAATCAGTGGAACTTTTGTCACCTACACGTAATCACTGAAAACTCACTGAAACCAAATATTGTTGAAAACATATACAATGGCTTTTAAATATTTTTTCTATGGAGAGAGCAAGTCCACCTTTACCCATATGTGGAAGGCTACAACCTCCAGATTCTTTCAGCTTAAATGTACTAACTCTAAACTAACTGTCTGAGTAACTTCTGGTGTAAGAAAATATTTGCTTTTCAAATAAAACAAAATAATGTTTTACTCCTGAAGTTCTCTAACATTGTACTTTGTATGTTTAAGCCACTGACACTCACAAACAGAGATAATGGATTGTGGTATATTATTTTAGAATCAGCAAAAAGTCTATTGATGAGCTAATGTGTTCCCCAGAATACCACTTTACCCTTCACTAGAAGACATTTCAGCTTTATTGATCTTTCTTGTTGTACTGGTGTTAGTGTAACTGTTGACTCACTAAAAATTGGCACACCTTCTTACAGTATTGAAAAGTGCTATTTTGCATATTAGAGTGTTAAAAATAGTGTTTTGGGCAAAAAGCTCAGAATTCTACTTTAAATGGCATGTAGTTATTTTGAAACTATTAATGTAAGGAAGAAAATCCCTTCATGGAATTTTTGGGAGGTGAAGTAATAACCAAAATACTGCCTTCACTTTGTGTTTGATACATCTCTTTAGTTTTGTATTGTACTACATAGCATTTTGAAGTCCTGTAAAGCAACTCCCTCTTGGTTATATGCAATGACAATTAACTGATAGAAATACAATGTTTTCTTAATATGGTTTACCAATTATACAAGATAAATTTTAGTTTACTGGCATAGATACACTAAAAACTATAAAGCAATTACAGAGGTAAACAGTTAATAAAACGTTGGTTATATTGCTGTTATGGACTATGCATAGTCATGGTAATAAGCTGGCTTATTTGTTACCATACCTGACCTTGTACAAACAGGTACAAGACTCCTTCAGTTCTTGTATTTCAGTTTTTTATCTGCAAGACACTGCAGGGGGATTTCAACAGAGTCAGAGTATTCTCAGTTCCCTCTTATGTGGGTGCGTAGTTCATCCAAGTGAAATGTATTTGGTATGTGTTTTGCTCCAGGAACTATAATTTCACAAAACTGGTTCCTGTTGTGGCTGCATTCTCTTGCTATTTTGAGTTTTGACAATAAAATATTCTTATTCTTCAAACTCTTGTATAGTAGTGACAGGCCTACCAAGCAACAAGTTTGTAGGTAGTGGTACCTTGCTATTAATTGTGGTTGTTAGAGTGTGCTGAACAATGAATAAAACATTATAATCAAATGTGCTGTAAATATGCTGAAAAATAAAAACATTAAATAAAACATTTGCTTGAATGTAGGTATAGAGTTTAGCAATGTAAAATGGGCATCCATACTATGTATGTGTTTTAAAGAAAGAACATCTATTAACAGACATGCTTTCTCACAGTGTCAGCAAAAAGCCTAAAAACAATTCTGGGAAGCAAGAAGTACTACAAACTTTCCTCAGATCAGCAGAACAGTTTGACAAATGTTTTCTTACAGACTTTTGTTAATGGACATGTTTTACAAAATTAGAAGTATGTGCTTTCTTATATGGTGTTTCCTTAAAAACATGTTTTCTCACTATGTCAGCAAAAATGTTTGATGTACTTTCTTACAGATGAATGGACATGATCAGCATGACAACAATTTGTACGTGCTTTCCCACAAGACATTTCCTTAAAAAACATGTCTGAAAAATAAAATATTACATGCTTTCCCACAAGCATCAGCAGAAGTGTTTCCTAGCAGATGCTTCTGTACAAAGTCCAAAAGGAGTTATCAAGAAGAAAAACAGGATCCAAGAAAAGTATAAATAGACTGTAAAAATCAAGCTGTGTTAGAGGTATTTGTAGGAACACACTTGTTTTGAGGTATTATATAGGAGAATTATAATTCATACTGATCGTGAAGTAAACCTTGAACATCTAAGCTAAAAGCTGTCACAGTAGTACGTGTTTGTTATAAGAATAAGTTATTTGACAGTAACTGCACTAAAAGTAAACGTGTATTGTTCTGCAAAGTATATTTCTTTATCAGTGTGTAGGTAGCAAGACTTATGCCTTAAACAGACTGCAGATGTAGTGATGCAAAACTCTGTGTTATAACCAGACTCTGATTCAGCAATAAACAGCCAACAAGACTTTGTGTCTTAACTCATTCACTCCAGTGCAACTATTTTGAGTATGTACCTTTAACTCCTAGTGGATGTGGCCTGAGCCTTTAAAAATTAAATTATCACCTTACAATTCTAACAAATACTCATTGACAGAGGTCAAATATCAATACAATTGTGTTTGCCATCATGTATGCTTCAAGATAAAATATTTTTAAACCTTGTATGTGGCATGGTTTTGGAATTATTAATGCAAATATGCATAAGTAATATTTTACACCTAGAGGAGCAGTAGGAGTTAACTGCAGATGCACCTGGAGGCGTCACTCGGACTTTGGTTCCAGCCCACTACAGCAAGTACAGCACAGCAGCACCATCATAATTAATTTTTCAGTGGCGAGTCTAGCCTGCATTCGAAGACAGGGGTGTGTGATGACTGCATAGGGTCACCCCAGTACGGTGCAGTAACTAAAATTTGGGCATATGAATGAGTCCTACATAGGAGCACTCCAGCTTTATACAACTTGCAGCAGTACAGTTTTCAGACATCTGAATCCAGAGTGAGACTACCATGCAGGAAGGTCGCAGTACCATAGATTCTCCACGTCAGGTGAAGAACAAGATTTTGAAGCTGCCCACTGCCAGCTTCATTTCACCAGCTTCTCGAGTGACTACAGAAAACTTTCCAGCCATCTGCAACAACAGCCTGGTCACCTGTTCTCTTGCTAAGTGGTAAGACTATATTCCTGTGTTACATATCTGTATGGATGCCATTAGGGACCATAGTAAAAAATGTAAACATAGCTTTACTCTTAATGTCTTAGACCAACCAGACAAAATATGGAAAAAAAAACACAATGGTAGTATACACAGCACATTAGTAAATATAAAACCTTATTAGGGCAAGTTGACGTACATGCGTTATGTAAGTGGGTTGTAACATTTGATTGGTATCTGTCATGTCTCAGTAAATGTTTATTGTGTGAATCATCTGAAACTGATTTTTGTGTGCAATGCCATAAAAATACAGTGCAGGCTGTTGCTTAAAGGTTAGACTGCAAAGACAAACATTTTAATGGTGACAAACCAGCAAAAGGTGAAATGCTTACATTATTTTCAGATATTAAACAATTGTGTAAGAATAGGTAGCATGCACAGCAGGATCTGATATATGGACAGATGCATTACTTAGATGTTTCTGGATTTTTATTCCCAAATGTTTTAAAACTTTCATTTAGTTAAAGAAAGATTCTTATCAGTTAAACAGTAAAGTAGGACATATGACAGCTGTTCTTATGCCATATACTCAAGGGCAGCCTCTCACAGCTAAGCTGTTAGATCATTTCAAAATCACCATCTCAGATAAATGAATGGAGTAAGATGACCACTTCAGACTATATATCAAAGGTCAGATAGGGACATGCAAAAACCATAAATACAAAAACAGTTAATATATTGCTTTTTAGAGCAAGTAAATGGGGTCCCAGGGGATATTAAATTCATTTATGAAGAAAATTCAAATACCTTCACTGATTTGATACAAAAACTAATGAGGAGACATACTATGGCCAATGATGGGACATTATACTCACATCGTATCTTTGCATTAGGAGAGGGTGTTGAGCCATTTTAGGTGATTGGTGGGGTTAAAAATCAGGGTAGGCAATGGTGGTGTGAACAACCACCAGCAGGTAGAGCTGCATCTGCACCACCAGCTCCTGTTCTTGTGTCTGTAGCACCAGGAATGGGCATAGGTAATGAACAAAAGGCACCAGCATTTTTTTTGTAAGAAAGTATGGCATGTTAAGCAAAATTGTGATCATTACAAAGCTTGGCATAAAAAGAAGGAAGAACAGGGTATGTTTCCAAAAACAGAGCCAAAAGGTTTGCAAGGAAAGTCAGAAAACAAGTCTATGCACAGAGACCTTACAATATTGGTAAAGACAGCTATAAGGGCCATCAATACATAGGATAAGGGGGATGCATGTCCTATGGACTTTCAAGCAGCCTCACCTGTAAATCCAAAACATTTGGTAGAGCAGGCAGAAGGAATGGCTAGGCAACAATTACGAAAAGAGATTGAAAAACCTAAATATGTAGATTACTCAGACACAGAGGAAGATGAAAGCAAGAACATACAGTGTGTCATACTGCATTTGAAAAAAGAGGGGAAGATGAGTGAATCTCCTTACAATAGGGGGTGTGCCCCCCTGCTCTGTTATCTTTCCTGACTACTTTTAAAAAGGGTCAAGATGGATGGCCACTGATTGATACTGTGTAGAGGGTCACTATGGAAAAATGTCTTATTAGGCACAGGAGCAGCAGTATCCATCACAAACAGACAGTTACCTGTAAATCTTATAACAGAGGTTTGCATTTTAGCATTTAATGGCACAGGATGCTATGCAGTGAGTAGCCAAGATGTAGACATAAAATTTAACCAAGAAGGACAGCCATGGAGGGGTGCATTTTTAATGCATCTATCCTGCTGAACTACCATTATTGATATGGACATTCTAGGACCTTTAGGCATAGTAATTGACTTGCCTAACAGTATTATGTGGATAGGAGACAGGAAAAAAGGGAGGAAGAGGAAAGTGCAGGTTGCCGTGGAATCTCTCTACCTGAAAAATCTGACATGCCTACAGGATATATGAATACAGACAGTGAGGATGTGTGGCAACATTTACAACATCAATTCCCAAACTTGTGGTCCAAGGGTCCCAGTGATTGTGGAAAACTATAAATGCCAGTAGGGGTGCATAGTGATCAGGATTATATACCGCAATTTCAAAAACAATATCCAATTCCTAAGGAGGCAGAAGAACATATGGAAAATGTACTGCAGAATGGTAAAGGAAGGAATTATATTAAAAGGCAACAGTCACATAAATTCACCAATCTGACCAATCAAGAATAAAGATGGTAGTTATTGTCTTGTTACTAATTTATGGAAGGTTAATCAATACACAACTCCTAGAACATATTTGATTCCAGGAGTTCCAGAGTTAACACATATCAAGCCACAAAGTAAGTGGTTTACAATAATAGATTTAGCAAATGGATTTTTTGCAGTACCACTCAGGAAAAAAAGAGTGGCCATGATTTTCCTTTACATTTACAAACCAGCACTATGTCCTAACAAGACTACCTCAGGGATTTCAAAACAGTCCAGTTATTTTTCACCAGACAGTAGGATCCATTCTGCAACATTTGGAAAAGGATGAGTCAGTGGTACATTACATTGATGACATATTAATTCAGTCTGAGACAGTAGAAGAGTATGTGCAGCAGCTTAAAAGAGTTTCCACAGCAGGCAGGGTTTAAGATTAAAAGTGAAAAATGTCAGTTTATGTCACAATAAGTTAAGTTTCTAGGTACTATTATAAAACCATCAGGAAGGTCTGCTTGCCCTATACATGTGCAAGGCATTTTACAAATGGAAGAGCTATTGACTATAGCAGATCTACATAAATTCATGGGAATCATGAATTACAATAGGAAATTTACAGAGGATTATGCAGCTGTGGCTGCTTCACTTTACAAACTGTTACAAGAACAGAAGAGCTCCAACTTTTTACAGTGGGGACCTCATGAGGATGAGGAATTTTCACAAATGTAAGTAAAATTAGCACAAGCTGCAGAATTAATAGCACCCACACCAAAGTTGCTATTTGTGCTATAGCCAGCAGCAGGGGAAAAACATTATCTGTGGTGCTATTACAGGAATGGCCACATGGTGGTGACAACAGAATGGAAAAAAACATTGTGTCCAGTTACTTTCTGTAGTAGAAAGATGAGCCCAGTGGAATTGGACTACCACCCTTGCATACAGCAGTTATTAGCCATTTACTGGGGTATTAAGCAAACAGAGTATCTGACTGTATTTTCCAGTGTTATAGTACAAACACCACACCAAGCAGTAAAAGGTCTGGTAGACAATTTTGAAATGAATAAAATCACAGTTGGTATTAGTCAGGCAGTCCTTGCAAAATGGATGGCACATGCTATATGGGGTTAGCAGTACCAGCAATGCATCATGTAAAAGAGATACTAAAGGGAAGCATTAGAAATGCAAAAAAGAAAAGAGACATATTACCTGTAATTGAAAGTCTATACAATCCAGTAAACACCTTATATACATCACATATGTATCACCAAAATCTTGATTATTTAAAATTAAAAGATATGGATCTAGGAGATTATGTAATTTCTAGAGCAGGTGTATTCCCATGGTATGGAGCAGCAAAAGCCATTTGGGAGTTAAGAAAACTATCCAAACTAGTTGAAGTATTAGCAAATGCCACTTTCAATGCAATCTTTGACATTACTGTCAAAATGACAGCCATACGAACTATGGTTTTACAAAATAGAATGGCATTGGATTACATACTGGTGTCTCAAGGGGGGGATATGTGCCCTAGTAGGAGAACAATGGTGTACATTTATTCCAGATAAAACAGAGTATCTAAAAGCACATTTAGAGGTCTTTGCGCAAGTGTCATATCATACTAGAAAAAAAAACTGGAATGACTGAGTGAGTGGTTTAGTTCTTAGGGTTCTGAGGATGTCTTAATGTAGACGAAAGTGCTTAACCAAATGGATTTGTTACTTTCAAGGTTTTTAGATTAAAACTGTGTTTTAGTCTTTTGGCTGGCTTCATCATCTTTATTATTGGAATTGTTTTGCAGCCTGGATACTTGTGGATTATTTTGGTTAATGAATAAAAGATTATAATCAAATCTGCTGTAAATATGCTGAAAAATAAAAACATTAAATAAAACATTTGTTTGAATGTAGGTATAGAGTTTAGCAATGTAAAATGGGCATCCATACCATGTATGTTTTAAAGAAAGAACATCTATTAACAGACATGCTTTCTCACAGTGTCAGCAAAAAACCTAAAAAGCAATTCTGGAAACCAAGTACTACATGCTTTCCTCACATCAGCAGAACAGTTTGACAAATGCTTTCTTACAGACTTCTGTTAATGGACATGTTTTTACAAAATCAGAACTATGTGCTTTCATACAAGATGTTTCCTCAAAAACATGTTTTCTCACCATATCAGCAAAAAAGTTTGATGTGCTTTCTTACAGATGAATGGACATGATCAGTAGGAAAACAATTTGTACATGCTTTCCCACAAGACATTTCCTTAAAAAACACGTCTGAAAAGTAAAATATTACATGCTTTCCCACAAGCATCAGCAGAAGTGTTTCCTGGCAGATGCTTCTGTACAAAGTCCAAAAAGAAATACCAAGAAGAAAAACAGGATCCAAGAAAAGTATAAATAGACTGTAAAAATCAAACTGTGTTAGAGGTATTTGTAGAAATACACTTGTTCTAAGGTATTCTGTAGGAGAACTATAATTCATACTGATCGTGAAGTAAACCGTGAACATCTAAGCTAAAAGCTGTCACAGTAGTACGTGCCATTTATTATAAGAATAAGTTATTTGAAATTAACTGTGCTAAAAGTAAAATTGTATTGTGCTGCAAAGTATATTTCTTTATCAGTGTGTAGGTTGCAAGACTCATGCCTTAAACAAACTGCAGATGTAGTCATGCAAAACTCTGTGTTATAACCAGACTGTGATTCAGCAGTAAACAGCCAAGACATTGTGTCTTAAGAAGACTTTGGTTCCAGTCCAGTAAAGCAAGTACAGCACAGCAGCACCATCATAATTCATTTTTCAGTGGTTGTTCTGACATTTAACATGGCCTATTACAGATCACCTCCACACTTCAAGTATTACTTCTGATTTGATGAGTTATGCATGTATCTCAATAAATCTCTTACTTTTTGGTAATGATGGGTGTTCATCATACATTTGATTCCTCTGCCTACAGTGAAATTTGGAAAAGCCTCGTCTGAATACTGGGGTCTATTCCAATCATATTTTATCAGGACTTCCAAACAAAGACATATAGAACTGCATTATCTCTCCAGTTTTTCTGTTTGATACAGGTATGGCTAATTATCAGCAGCAGTATTTTTAATGTGCCTGCAGTTAGCATAAGTTCATGACCATTTATTTTAAAAATGAAGGGAAGCAATATGTTGCCATAGTTTTCACTGTAGCTTGTATGGATATAAGGGTACCTGTCTTGCTATTCTGCACAGATCCTGCAGCATTTGCACATTTTTTCAATGTCATCTTTAACCTTTGTCAACTAAACACTTTAGGTTGCAATATATCATGTCTTTCAAAGCGTTAATGTCCATCATGAAGTTGCTTCAGAATATTTTGCTCATTATCTCAGAATTGAGATCTTGTCTGCCTTTGAATATAACTACAGCTTTCTTAGCTACTTCATCTCTGAAAGACCACTAAGTACATTAAAGTCTTTTGACAATCAAAGTTTTGGGATTTATATAAGAACCAATCCTGAAGTTTTACCTGAGCCATCTGGCCAATCACTTACTCAGGTTCCACTTCCAACTATGAAAGATGGTGTGTGCAATCATTACTGGTTATTGAAGAAATGGATCAGTAAATCCAATATCTGAATCCATCCATTCACGGTGATTCCACTTTTTTACATCTAAGTGGGTCTGGGCAAGCAGTTGTGAGTTAGTCTGGTTCCAGCAAGGAGGTTTTTTTCAGTACCAGTGAGTGGAATAATATTAAATTTGCCGGAAAAGATAGATGTTTGACTACATGAGCAGCCAAGAGGGCGACTTCAGCAAAAGGAAGTGAAGAATAGTGTCAAGAGGAAATTCAGCAGTCCCTCATTCTACAGCAAGCCAGCTCAACAGAAGCAGTTGGGCTAGGGGGGATTTTGAATTTACCTACATAGTTGCTGTCTGTAGCGGACATTACTTTATTGAATAAAGGTCTGAAGGTTATACCTGTTTCCGTGGACAGTATTATTGAAACAATTATGGACTTAAAGTTGGTTGTTAGAAATCTTAATTTAAGACTAATTTTTTGAAGATGTATGCAGTAATGAAATGTCTGCATGTAAGAAATCTACTGTATTTGTTCCTAATAGCCACCCTGTTATTTCTGCATTCCACGATATGGTTGAACTAGAGCTTAGAGAACTATCATCATCTTCTTTCGGCTGTTCCCATTAGGGGTCGCCATAGCAGATCACCTGTTTCCATTTCTTCCTGTCCTCTGCATCTTGCTCTGTCACACCAACCACCTGCATGTCCTCTCTCAACACATGCATAAACCTTATCTTAGGCCTTCCTCTTTTCCTGTTACCTGGTAGCTTCATCCTTAGCATCTTTTTCCCAATATACTCAGCATCCCTCCTCAGCACATGTCCAAACCAATATAATCGTGCCACTCTGGCTTTGTCTCCAAACCTTCCAACCTGGGCTGACCCTCTAACATACTTATTCCTAATCGTGTCCACTCTCGTCACACCCAGTGCAAATCTTAACATCTTTAATTCTGCCACATCCAGCTCAGACTCCTGCCTTTTTGTCAATGTCACTGTCTCCAACCCATATAACATAGCTGGTCTCACTACCCTCTTGTAGACCTTCCCTTTCACTCTTACAGGTACTCGTCTGTCACAAATCACTCCTGACACTCTTCTCCACCCACTCCATCCTGCCTGTACTTTTCTTCACCTCTCTTCCACACTCACCGTTACTCTGAACTATTGACCCAAAGTATTTAAATTCATCCACCTTCACCACCTCTACTCCTTGCTTCCTCATCATTCCTCTATCCTCCCTCTCATTCACACACATATTCTGTTTTAGTCCTGCTGACCTTCATTCCTCTTCTCTCTAGAGCATATCTCCATTTCTCCAGGGTCTCATCCACCTGTTCCCTATTCTCACTACAGATCACAATGTCATCTGCAAACATCATAGTCCACGGGGACTCCTGTCTGATCTCGTCTGTGAACCTGTCCATCACCATTGCAAATAAGAAAGGGCTCAGAGCTGATCCTTGATGTAACCCCACCTCCACCTTACACGCATCCGTCACTCCCACCGCAGACCTCACCACTGTCACACTACCCTTGTACATATCCTGTACCACTCTTACATACTTTTCTGACATTCCTGACTTCCTCATACAATATCACAACTCCTCTCTAGGCACCCTGTCATATGCTTTCTCTAAGTCTACAAAAACACAATGCAACTCCTTCCGACATTCTCTGTACTTCTCCATCAACACTCTCAGAGCAAAGATCACATCTGTAGTGCTCTTTCCTGGCATGAAACCATACTGCTGATCACTAATCATCACGTCCCTTCTTAACCTTGCTTCTACTACTCTTTCCCATAACTTCATGCTGTGACTGATCAATTTTATCCCTCTGTAGTTACTGCAGCTCTGCACATCACCCTTATTCTTAAAAATCGGTACCAAAACACTTTTTCTCCATTCCTCAGGAATCCTCTCACTTTCCAAGATTTCATTAAACAATCTGGTTAAAAACTCCACTGCCATTTCACCTAAACTCCTCCATGCTTCCACAGGTATAGAGAACTATACAATGTCAAAAATAGAAACAAAAGGTATAATTTAACTATGCAGGAGAATGCAGCACTTAAACAACTTCAGGCTGAACATAACATTGTTATCAAAGAAGCTGATAAAGGGAGTGCTATTATCATGGACCAGGACATTTATAATACATCTATGGTACAATTTTGATCTGATGGAAATGTTTTTAAAAGGATTAGCTTTCTTGATGTGAAAAAGCTAACAACAAATATTAATATGTTAATTTATGAGATGCAGTTGGATTGTGATATAAGCTTTGAGCTTTTTAACGGTTCCATATCCTATTGTTCCACAACTGTATGGGCTGCCCAAGATTCATAAATCAATAACCCACCCCCTAATGAGACTAATTGTATCAAAGAGGGGGTGGGTTACCGAACCCCTGTCTATATGCTTACAGAAAGCACTGTGTAAGTTTTTACCTTCTAGTCAAAGTTATATTAAAGATACTGGCGATTTCTTTATCAAAACTGTATCAGTGGTACAACACCAGCCTTAATACTGAATATTTTTTGGTTATGCTAGATATTAACTCACTATTTACTGTAATATCAAATGATTATGTGGTCCAAGCTATATGTGAGTTTTTATGCAATACCAAGGACATGAAGGCATGTGAGATAGAGGCATTATGTCAGCTATTGGAGGTAGTGCTTAAAAATAATGTCTTTCTTTTTGATGGAGAACCATATTTACAAACTGCTGGAGTAGCCATTGGTATACCCATGGCTAATACCTATGCTAATTTAGTCTTAAATCAATGAGAGTGTGAATACATATTTAGTAATGGAAATGAGTTGAATAATAATGTTTTGATGTTTAAACGTTTTGTCGATGATTGCTTCCTAATTTGGAAAGGCAATGAGCAAAGTCTTATTGCATATGTGGATTTTTTTAAACAACACCACTTTCTTAGATTTAAGTTGGCATATTCAGCAGGACGTATAACATTTTTAGATGTTAAAATTGATAAGCATAATGGCTTATTGAATACAAGTATATATAGAAAGGATGTGCGCAAAAATCGGTATGTACATAAGACTAGCATGCATGCGCCACATGTCTTTAATGGTATTATGAGGGACCAATTTATCAGAGCAAGCAGGTTAAATACAAATGAACTGAAGTGCAAGGAACAAATGCAGTTTATGTTTGATGAATTTCGTGATAGAGGGTATAACATTATGGAAATGGAAAATATTATGAGTGAGGTACTTAGTAAGCGTGATACTATAGCTAAACCATTTTTTTCAAGAAAATGATAGTCAATAATCATTTGTAAATAGGCAAAGTGATGTTATTAGATATGTCACCATGTATAACTTAAGAACAGGGGAGGTAAAGAAGATAATAGGCAAATATTCGACTATACTTAAAACACTGCTTGATTTGAAACAGCTTATAGGTGATGAACCAAAATTCTCATATAAGAATTGTAAAAGCTTCAAAAGGAGGCTATGTTATAAGGACTTTATATCTAACACTGTTGAAAATATTAGTCTTAGTAAATATGGCACTTTTCCTTGATTTAATTGTAGTTGCTGTAATGACATTGTTACTTTTGAAAGTGATAAATCTATTCATCCGGTAACTAAATTTATATATAACTTCTCTTGTTATGCTACATGCATCACTACAAATATTGTCTATTTGTCAACTTGTGTAAAATGCTCTAGTTTTTTATATGTGGAAGTGCAGTATGAAATTGAAAGAGCATATTATTGAACATAAATCATCCAATATACACAGGGGGATTGATACAAATGCACTATGCAAGTGTATATTTGAAACTGACCCTGGGCATGTATTTAGGTTTAGAGTCATTCAATTTATTTATAGGCAGATTAGAGGAGGTGACAAATAATATGTTGGAAAATGCTGAATACATCTGGATAATTAAACTAGGGGCAGATTTGAAACCGGGACTAAATAATGCTGTAACTATTAAACCTGTTTCACTTAAAAAGCAAATGAAGTATTGCTATTGTATTATGTGCCTTTAATGCATCAGTCTTTCAAATATTGAAATGACTCTTTTGGCTGGCTGCTGTCATGTGCTTTACCATTTTATTTTAAACTGAGAAATGTTTAATTGATTATTAACACTGAGGAAGGATTGTATCCGAAAGCTTTGTTGTTTGTTAATAAACAGTTTGGCGTTTTTAGTCCAAGTGCATATCTTTTATGTTTTACTTTTACATTTGGATTATACTCTGCTGCATACTCTTTTGGTAAGTTTGAAAACACACAGGAAGGTTTAAAGTGAGGTCATTGTATTGGCCATAGGGCTATTGGCATTTAGCAGTGTCTTGTATAGATGCAGGCAGTTAGAAACTAAATCTTCCCTATAAAACTACATCTGAAACTGTACCCAGTGTTGCTCATCTTGTGTATTCAAATAAGATGATGAGGCTTGGGTATTTGTTTAAGTTGTTGATTACACACAAACACATCAGGATGGATGACTGAAACATAAAACCTAAATTAACTAACTAACTGACTGACTGCTACACTCATACATGCTTTCACTCCGGCTGCTCACTCAAAATGGCACTCTTGCTTGCATGTGCTCATAGACTGGAATGGCTGTTAAAGGTACAACACATACTCTGATCTACATCCTCCCTCTTTTACTATTCTGCCATGCAAATGGAAATGACAATTAGATGAGCATGCAAATTATACAGATACATATAAACAATAACAATTATGTTGAGGTTGCCATGTATCTAGGACTAGGTCTTGAGATAAGACCTGACCTCATAATGTAATAACCAGAACTGAGTTTAACAACAGGGACAGTCACTGGGTAATGTTCTACTTTACGGTCTTCAGGGATACTTTTAGGAGCAGGAAAAGATGATGAAATATTCTCTGGAACAGGAACATTGCACAAATCACTCTGAAAATTAGAGTCTCCATTACAGGCAAGATGCTGTAACAGTGGCATGGACACCTGTAGTAAATGTTTCTGATTCTGCATAAATTCTACACCATGTGATTCAATGATGTACAATCTCAGTTCCTCACACAAATGTTTCACAAGTCCTTTTCAGTCAAATCCTTTTGCTTTCTGCATTGTCACCATCTCTCCTTCTTGTAATGGATTCAGAGGCTTGCTGGTTTTGTCATAGTAGGACTATTCAGACAAATGCTTCTTTAGGAGTTGAGCATTTACTGCTTTGTTGTTTTTAGCACTCAGAATCAACAAATTCTTACTGATTGATAGGGTAGTTCTGGTTTATCTTGACATATGTCTCTGAGCTGGTGAACCAATTAAATTGTCATGAGGAATGTTTCTGAGATAATTTCTGTAACAGCTGTTTTGCACTTTGAACTGCATGTTCAGCCAAGCCATTAGATTGTGGGTATTATCAGGACTATTAGTAACATGAACAAAGTCCCATGTTTCAGCAAATCTTTTGAACTGCTGACTTGTAAACTGTGCACCATTATCAGAAATGACTTTGTGCAGACAACCATGGACAGAAAAATGTCTCTTCAACTTCGTAATGACAGTACTAGAAGTTAGGTTAGGAAGTTGGTCAATCTCGAACTAATTTGAATAAGAGTCTACTAACACCAAGTAATGTTGACCATTCCACTCGAAAATATCTGTAGCTACTGTCGACCAAGGTAGTTCCAGAATCTGGTTTAGCTAAAGTGATTCTTTTTGTTAATGTGGTTTAATACTTTTACAAACAGAACAAGCTGAGATTTGAGATATAAGTCCAAAATACTAGTCCTCTCACCCTTCTTTTAGTAGAATAAGTTCCTGGGTGGCCATAATGCAAGATTTTAATATAGTTTTGTTGCAAGGATTTTGGAACAATCACTTTTGGACCTTTCATGATAATACCATCTTCCACCAAAATCTCATTTCTGTAAGGAAAATACTGCTGCACATCTACTGCTAAACAAGATTGCTTTGACCGCCTTCCTTGACTGATAAAGTAGTTGAGATTCTGGAGAATTGGATCTGAAGCTGTGTGAGTTCTAAGCCCTTCAAGACATGTGGAAGAAAAAATTTTCACTTCCATGAGTTTAAAATCAGGTTTCTCATTCTTGTGCTGTTCAGTGTTTTTTCTGGGCGATCGGGATTAAGTATCAGTATGATAAAGAAATTTGCCTTTTGTGTAAACAAGGGTGAAATTGTACTTTTGCAATTTTAATATCTTGCATTGCAATCTAACAAGAGCTGTGTGCACTGGCTGTTTCAAAATACTGACCAAAGGTTGGTGGTCAGTTTTGATTTGAAAAGGTGAGCCATACATATAATCATGGAATTTTGAAAATGCAAACACAATTGCCAAAAGATCTTTTTCTGTTTGAGAGTACTGCATCTCAGTTTGGGTTAGAGTTCCAGATGCATAGGCTACTGGTCTGCCGTCTTGAAGAATGACTGCACCAAGACCTTACTTTGAAGCATCACAAGAGTAACTGGTTTGTGAACATCATAATATCTTAAGGTGACTGGACTGGCAATTTTCTGTTTCAGGACATGGAATGCTCTTTGGTGTTGTGCTGACGAGGACCATGTTACATCTCTGCATGTCAGCTCTATTAGCAGTGCTGAAAGCTCACTCAAATCTGGAATGAATTTGTCCAAATAGTTGTCCATGCTAAGAAAACATTGTAAGGCTTAGGTTCATAGGTAGGTACTATGCTATCGGCCCAAGGGCCTATGTAAGCCTAGCCAACAAGTTTCCCTGGCTTATACCACCCAAGAAAGCTATTTTCCTGTGCCACTGTCGAGCAGAGACACAGAAGTGATCCCTGGGGTGTATTTCCTATTTCCCATCCACCCATCAAGATTCTTCTTGAAGAGTGCTAATGAAGAACTTTGCTTGATTTAGATGGGTAGCCTGTTCCAGATTATGGGAATTCTCTGGGACAGGAATCTATCCTTCCAGCATGTGCTGTTTATTGTGGTGACAAGGTTTAGGTCCCTAGAGCATGTAACTCGGAGAGACTGGGTTTTCTTTAGGTGTAGCATGTCCAACAGCTCTGGGTTTGACATAGCTTCATATGTTAGACAGAGATCACCTCGGAGTAGGCGATATGCTACGGAGTAAAGCTGGAGTTTTTTGAGGTGGTCAGTGTAGGGCATTTGTCTGAGGCCAGTAATCCTCTTTGTGAGGTACTTCTGTGGCCTTTCCAGCTGCTGCAGATGTCTTGTGAGGTACATTCCAAAAGGGGTGTTGTACTCTGTAATGGGTCTAATGAGTGTCGAGTAGAGGGGAACAATGACCTCTTTTTTTCTGGATGCAAACCCTTTTATGATGAGGTGTGCCACGTAGAAGGACTTCCTGACTACTGTGGTGATGTGACTATCAAAGGAGAGACTACTGTCCACCTAGGTCCCAAGGTCTCTTATCAAGCATTTGGTGTTAAGTAGATTGTCGCCTATGTGGTAGTTCACGGGTACAGAGTTTTTTACCAAAGGGGATGACACTGCATTTTTGGCATTGAGCTTGAGGCCATGGCTCTGACACCAGGCATCTGTCTCAGCGAGGCCCTTCTGTAGGATGTCCACATTATTTGGGGACTTGACTATGGCTCCTAGTTTGCAGTCATCTGCAAACTTCATTAGCCAGAGGCCTTCTGTGTTAGCCTGTACTTCAGAGAAGTAGATACCAAACAGGAGAGGCCCCAGGATGGAACCCTGTGGTACTCCACTTGTCACTGCTTTGAGGTCAGATTTGGAGTCTGAAACTTTTACAGTGTGGGTTCTGTCAGTGAGCCAGTTGGCAACCCATCTTGTGACATAGGGATTTATACCTAGTTTAGTGAGTTTAGCTATAATTCCAGAATGGGGGATAGTGTTGAAAGCCTTGGCGAGGTCAAGATAGGCTGTGTGAACCACCTTACCCTCATCTACGGCTTTGGTGACTGCCTCAAAGAAGTCGATCAGGTTCAGGAGGCATGATCTGCCTTTCACAAACCCGAACTGGGTGAGATCCAGAGTTTGGATGTTACTAATGTCTTTGTTTATAAGTTCCATGATGATACGTTCCATGACCTTGCAGACCAGGCTTGTCAGGCTAATAGGTCGATAGTTCGCAGGATCAGTGGTGGCTCCCCCTTTGTGCAGTGGGATAACTGTTGCTGTGCGCCATTCAATGGGCACAAAGCCTGATGTGAGGCTATTATTGAACATGGTGCTTAAGTGGAGAGCCAGTTCATTGTGAAGTTCATGTAAAATGCAGCCTGGGATGTTGTCTGGTCCCACGGATGCTATGTTTTTGGCTTTAGAGAGTGCAGCTTTTACCTGCTTAGTTGTGATTACAGGGACTCTGTATTCTTCCTGTATAGATATGGGCCCTTTAGGGGTTGAGATGGGGGTAAAGTTAGCACTGAATCTATCTGCCAGGTTGTTGACAATATCAGTTGGTTCTGTAATTTTCATGCCTTTGTGCTGTAACTCAGAGCAGATCTGGGTGTTGCCATCGAGATTCTTGACATAGCTATAGAATGCTTTGTGGTTGTCCTTGAAATTAGTGGTGATTTTGTTTTAGTAGCTAGCTTTGGAGGATCTTATAAGGGATCTCAGCTTCTTACTGAGGCTGACCAGGGAGCTCCTCCACTTATGGGATTTTACTCTTTTTTGCAACAGTTTCTTCCTTCTGTTGTACAGTTTGTTTATGGCAAGGGACCACCAGATTGGCTTCCTTTTTTTGGAGGATAGCATCTTGGTTCTGTTTGGGATAGCACGATCCATGCATTCATGTAAGTGCTTATAGAGTGCATTTGTGTAGGATTCAGCAGTTGTAACTGTATTGTCCATCTGCATGGGTGTCATGAAGTTCACCACTTCTGTCTTAAGAAGCATGAAGTTGGCTTTGGAGACATTTTTACTGTGGTTTCCTTAATGGGGGTGAGGGGTGGGGGCTGGATGTGGATATCAAGGGTGATTAGCTTATGGTCGGATCGGACCAACGAGGAGTTGACTTCAGTTGTGGAACACCGGTCACTCATGTTGGTAATGACTAGGTCTAGGATATTGTTGCCCCTGGTGGGGGTGTGGATAAATTGATCCAGGGCATTGGAGTTTATGAATTCCAGAAAGTGTTGAGCTAAGGAGTTGGTACATGAGTAGTTTTCCCAGTTAATGGTGGGGTAGTTGAAGTCACCCATTATTAGGGTGTTTGGTTGAACCCTAATATTTTCCAGTACATCAAGAAAAGAATAGTGGGAATCCTGGGGCATGGTGGGGGATCTGTAACAAGCTAAAATTTGGATTGCAGTTTTGCCCAGAGTTAGTTGCACTTGGATAACCTCGGATGCATTATGCTGAGCAACTAGCCTGGAAGTGTGGATATCCTTAATGAATATGGACACACCTCCACCTTTGGTGTTTTGGTCCAGGTTACATGGCCAAATAGTGTGGTATGAGTTATAGCCTGGTAGTGCAGTGGTGCTCTCTGGAGCCTTGAACCAGGTCTCAATCACTGCACAGATATAGGTGCTCTCCATTTTAAGGAGTGCCTCGAGTGAGTGCATTTTGAGATTTAGACTTCTAGCATTGAGTAGCATTACCCTCAGTTTTTGCTTGCCTGTTCCTGTTATGGTGAATTTGTTATTTGAACCTTGCGTAAAAAAGGTACTATAGGGGCAGCAAGAGCCTTAGCCAATATCCAGAATCCCAGGGGCGAGAGGTGCAGGCCATCTGTGGCAAAGCATCATGGTCTGTTGACCATGTCATCCCAAGCAGACAGATACTGGATCCCCTTACAATGACACCAGAAGCTTAGCCAATTGTTGAAGTCAATCATTTTGTCCTTGTGCTGCGGTATCATTCTGGGCGATGGCAGAATGCTACTCAAGGCTAGGGTCATACCTGCCTGGGCTACAAGATTGGAGAGCTGTTCCATGTCTCTTTTCATGCAGTCCAGGGAGGTACTTCTCAGGTCATTCACACCAACATGGACAATGACAGTCATATTTATACTTGTTGTGGAGTGACCTGAGTGCGTGGGTTATGTGGTGGATCCTGGCACCTGAACAGGCAGCTGACAGTAACCTTCTCCTTGTTTAGCCTGGTGAGTGAAACATCAGTGTGTCTGACTATAGAGTCACCTATGACTAGTGTGTTGGGTACGTTGTTTTACCTTATTGGTTGTGGTTGAGTGGCACACCGAGTTTGTGGCTATGTGTCATTTGGGTTGTATTGGGGGATGGAGGTTGCTTGCGTTTCTGCTTTGGAGGTCTCTGTTGCTTAGACAGATTATTATTGAGAGCCTCCGCAAATGTTTTTGTGTTACTATGTGTGGATTTTAGTGGTGTAGATTTAGTGAGACTATGTGATGAGTGTGGTGTGGTGCAAATGTTTACCTTCTCCTCATGACTGTCAAGTTTAGTCTTGGTTGGAGAGAGCTTTACCTCCAGTTTGGCTAGATAAGTGCATCTCTCACAGGTTGTAGTGTTGGGTGGTAGGAGGTGAGGGTTGTCTGTGTACATGAGGCAATTTCTGCATTGCCTCAAGATGCCCAGATTCATCAGATAGACAGGAGAGAACACTGGGAGCTGACCCTTGGACATGCCTGAATAAAAAAATATTTTCCTCTAGATAAGTGAGGAAAGTAAGTACAATAGCTGTTTTTCTCTTAACAAGTGAGAATATATAAATTTATATGTATATATATATATATATATATATATATATATATATATGGGTCTACTTTCATAGACCGAAGCGCCACGTCACCGACACCCGGAAGACCGAGACGGAACGACCGAAGAGGTAGGTAACCGACAACGCGATATCCCGACGGCTGAGAGACTGACAACGGCAGCGTGTGAGCGCGATACGGTAAGTGTAAAAAAGTGAAAGATGTAGTATTGGTGAGTGGACAGGTAAGTATACGATAGCGAGGGATTTTAGGATAGGGTGTGGGAAAGGTGAGTGTGCGGTGGTGTCGGACTAAGGGTTCCGGTGAGGTAAGTGTGTGGAAGTGACGTAGAGCAGTGTAGGGTAGTGTTAAGTGTGTCAGGGTTAGAATGCGGGTTGAGTGAGTGTGCGATAGTGACGGGCTGAATGTTTTAGGGTGGGTTAAGTGAGTTAGGGTTAGGGTGCAGGTAGGGTAAGTGTGCGGTAGTGACGGTGTTGAGGTGTAGGGGTGGGTTAAGTGAGTTAGGGTTAGGGTGCAGGTAGGGTGAGTGTGCGATAGTGACGGTGTTGGGGTTTAGGGTGTTTTAAGTGAGTTAGGGTTAGGTGCAGGTTGGGTAAGTGTGCGGTAGTGTCGGACGTTAGGGTTAGGGTTTAGGTTACGGTTAGTGGATATGTTGTTGTGTGCAATGTGTAGTTTGCGTTTTTTGTGTCGGTGTTGTGGTGTTCGGTATGTTTAGTTTTTGGTGTGGTGTGTTTTCGGTTGTTTGGGGTCGGGAAGATGTGTGTCGGCGATCCGTACGTTCGGTCTATGAAAGTAGACCCATATATATATATATATATATATATATATATATATATATATATATATATTTAGGGATTCACTTCATAACACTGAAACTTCATAATACTGAAGACCAAAATACTGAAAGCTCAAAATACTGAATACTCAAAATACTGAAAGCACATATTATGCGTAAACTCAGCTTAAACAACATAAATCATAGCAATTTCTACCAAATATATGCAGCAAGCTGCACTTCATGTGGGCTGTGTTTCACACCCCTGCTATTTATATATATCTACTCCAAGATTGCACTTAACTACACTATGTGCAATCTTGGAGATGATATATTTAATTAGCAGGGGGGTGTGGGGGGGCGCAGCCCCCCACATGGGGGGGGTGCAGGGGGGCTTGCCCCCTGCATATATTTGGTAGAAATTGTTATGACTTATGTTGTTTAAGCTGAGTTTACGCATAATATGTGTTTTCAGTATTTTGAGTTTCAGTATTTTGAGTATTCAGTATTTTGAGCTTTCAGTATTTTGGTTTCAGTGTTTTGAGTTTCAGTATTTTGATATTTCAATGTTATGAAGTGAATCCATATTTAGACATAGTGCATGTACACTTCTGCTTGTTAGAATATATATAATAAAATATAGACATTTAAATGCAAGTACACTTCTGTTTGTTAGCATATATGCACAAAAGGGTTAAACCTTTTTTGGTAGAAATATGCACAGTTTGGCATCCTACTATGTAATAAGCAACAAAAATGTTTGCAGAAGCACTAAAGCCCAATAAACTTTTCTCTGAACTGGAATAAATATTTGATTATGTAAATATATTAAACTCTGATTATTCACTGTATATATTTTTCTATGAATTGGAATATTCCTAATTTATTTTAACCAAAATCATAATTAATAGATGACACTTTTATTTTAGATAATACCCATGAACATCTATAATATTAAAATTTATTAAGGTGATTTTTTATACACTGATTTATTATTCAAATTAACAAATATTTTATAATATTAATTATAGTCAATTTAATATAATATAATATAATAATATTTATTTATTTTATTTATTTATCTTATGTATTATATTTAATCAACATTTCAGAATCAAGTGTAACAATATTAATTTTATAAATATGTTAATTCTTAATATAAAGGTTTTGTACTGCCAAAACAACTCCGTAGTCCTGAAAAAGCATTATATTAATCGGAACTAAATAATATATTTCACGGTGAGAAAATTGAAAACAGTTCAGCTATAATTCTTCATGTAAGATTCAACTCAGTTCCATTAAAATTCAAAGAATAGTATATATTGGTTTAATATGTTAATATTTTTAAACATTTTTTATTTCCTTTATGGTTTTAATTGATAAGAATAAGCGTTTAGATAGTATTAGAATCGTGTGGACAGGTCAATGTACACAGCAACCGTAAAAATGTTAGTACTCAGTGTTTTTTTGACACACTTTTTTGACACATTATTTGGTACATTCCGAAGTAATACAAAAGATTGAAAAAGAAAGAAGGGAAGTTCTTTGATTTGAATATACCTGGGATGTGCATTTGGTTTAAACACGGTTATCACGAGTACCATGTCAGCGAAGTTGCTTAAAAAATTTTAAATAAATAGATAAGCTCAGATAAATGTTCACAGTAACCGTAAGGTTTTTATTCAGTTTTTATTTAGTTTCATACATTGTATAAGCTATTTGTGTATGATAACAAGGATAGAAAAAACAATGGAGGAAATTTAATATTACGAATGTATTCCAGATATGTGTTTGATTAAAACGTGTTGGTACCAAGCACAATGAATGCGATGCTGCTTTAAGCAGAAAACAAAGTTTTTATTTGAATTGATTTAATCTGTTGTTACAATTATTTTAATTGATTAATTGGTTTACAAATCCAGTATATAAGCACACAAAGTGCCTTTGGTGGTTCATCTTGACAAAGCCCGTCATAGTAACGGGTGAAAGCGCTTGATTTATTTCGTTGCCTATTTGGATTTTTGTACTACTGATTCATCAACTGTTCGTGCATCTTTTAATTGCTGGTAAAACAATAAAGGAACGTTTGACTCAAACTGAGAGGTATTTATTCCAGTTCAGAGAAAAGTTTATTGGGCTTTAGTGCTTCTGCAAACATTTTTGTTGCTTATTGGGACCTAGTTCGTGTTTTCAGTATCCTACTATGTAATACAGAATGATTTTGTGTTTGGTACAAGCTTTAAGGAGTAATACAGAATGATTTTATGCTTGGTACAAGCTTTAAGGAGAATTACAGATAAGAAACCCAGGTTCAGGGAGGATTGGAAGCAGGAACAACTTCCTAACAAGAATGTCTCCCTAAAAGTTTAAGACTGTCACATTATTTACCTTGAAACAGAACACATGACATCAGGCAAATACCAAAGTACTGACTTCGAAAGTTCCCAACAGACTGCATTACATCAAGCAAATTCCAAAGACTGCTTTCATAAAAAAAGAACACTAACTGAATGGTAAAGTACATCTAATTTCTGTTCGGTCTGGTACATGTAGTAACACATTTGTTCTGAGGTCAGTGAAGAATGATAATCTATACTGATTGTGAAGTAAACCTTACACATTAAAGCTGTAAACTGCAACAAAATAGTATGTGTTGTCTGTTACACAGACAAGTTATTTTATTAGCAACTATGCAAAAGTTAATACAGTGCTAAAAATAGTCTGCAAAGTTCAGTGCATTAATCAGACTTTGGTTTCAATAAGCAGCAGCAGCAAACATCTGCATTTAACTTTTCAGTGGTGAGCCTAGCCTGTATTCGAACACAGGGGGAAGAGTGGTATCTTGCATAAAGGTCACTTCAGTAAAAGCGCAGTAACTAACATTTATGTATGTGATTAAGTCCTAAATAGGAGCACTTCAGTGTTCTACAGTTTGCAGCAGTACAGTTTCCAGATGTCTGGATCTGGAGTGAGACTGCCATGCAGGAAGTTCACAGTGCCATAAATTCTCCAGGTTGGT
Organism: Protopterus annectens; assembly: GCF_019279795.1. Lineage (NCBI taxonomy): Eukaryota > Metazoa > Chordata > Ceratodontiformes > Protopteridae > Protopterus > Protopterus annectens. Next base: position 1,113,600,306 of record NC_056746.1, on the reverse strand, counting down.
AAATTTGCCAGGTTTTGAATCTGCAACTGCCCGCTTAATTTTACCAGTTTTTCAAGTAACTACAGAAGTTTTCCAACCATCTACAGTGACCAGACTGGCCATTTGAGTCCCAGTGGAACTGGTAAGAAATCTTTCTGTATTTACATGCAGTATAGATGCCATTAGACAGGCAAGTATAAAGTGTAGTAAATGCGCAAAAGTTAATACAGTGCTAAAAATAGTCTGCAAAGTTCAGTGCATTAATCAGACTTTGGTTTCAACAAGCAGCAGCAGCAGCAACCATCTGCATTTAACTTTTCAAGGCTATGACGTTGTCTGGAGCTGGCATCTCAAGAGTTGCAGTTTGCTTGAAAGGATCTGGTCCTAAGCCTGAACTGGTAAACAAATGACCCACATAAGTAACTTCTTGTAGCCTGAATTTACATTTCTGAGGATTCAGTTTAAAATTCACTTTATGATCACATTCCAGAACTTTCTTGAGGTTTCTATCATGTTTGACTTCACCATTGCCTTCTTCTTCTTTCGGCTTTTCCCGGTTAGGGGTCACCACAACATATCATGTACTATAATAGCACATGGATAGCCAGAAAAAAATGTATTCCATCGCACATTGGAAGACTTCATTGGCAGAATTTATCCCAAACGACAGTCTCAAAAATATGTACATTCTAAATGGTGTACTGAAAGTACTTAGCAATGAAGATTTTCGGTCAAGCAAAATTTTCCAGAATGAAGTTTTTGCATCTGAGACAGAAAAAACAGTGGCATTTGGCATAAGATCAGCAACTTCTTCAACTGTATGCATCAGATGATGAGGTCATTTGAGTGCTTTTTTCAAATCCCTTGGATCAATACATATTCAAATATCATCTCCGCTTTTCTTATGAGCTACCACCATGGAGAATACCCATTCAGTTGGTTCATCTACTGGTCAAATTACTGCTAGGCGCACCATTCTGTCTATCTCAGCTTTGACTCTGCCCTGAAAGGGTACTGGAACTTTCCATACTGGTCTAAAGACTGGGCTTACCTTTTGGTCTAACTTCATGGAGTACACAACTGGGAGTTTGCATAGTTCATCTTTGAAAATATCAGCATAGTCAGAAAAATAGTTTGTGCAAAATGTTCATTGTTACATATGCCTCTATGGTCAACTTCTTTATTAAACTAAAGGAATCCCATTTTTAAACTGTCCTTGAGGCCTAATAATGACTGCACATGTCTCGTAAAACTAATAAAACATGACTACATAAAACTGCAAGTTATAGCTGTTCCCAAGCAGAACAACATGATGGCACTGCTGAACCTTTGGTTTGAATTTCTTCACCACCATAAGCAACAAGCTTCACACACTTTGCCAGATCAAGTTTCTCACCAGATTTTACTCTAGCAAACACATCTGCTGACATAACATTGCCTTTGAACCAGTATCAACTTTGAGCTCTACAGGTCTCCCATTAATCATATCAGTACAAAATACTTCACTGTTTGCCCACAAATCTACTGCAATGACTGTTTCACCAAGCACAGGCACACCATCAACATAAAAAGTAGGGTTGCAACTTTCTAATTGATCAACTTGACTCTTTGAATGCTCTTTTGTAATAAAAGAATGTGCCCCTTTAGCTTTACAAAACCTTTTGAAATTATTCTACTTTTTACATGTTTGGCACTGCTGACCAAAAGCTAAGCACTTTTTTCACTTAGGCTCATGGCTACCTCCGCAATTATGACAGTTGACTACAAAGCTTGTCACAGGTTTTGCTGAATCACCCTGTGCCTTACTGAGTGTGTCTTGGGTATCACTGTAGCTGCTCTAGTTTTTGCTGAAGTGATCACACCCTTAGGCCTGTATCTTTTAACCTTGTGCTGCATACTATCAACATTAGCACTGGAAGGCACTGCAAGCATGCTTTTCTTATTTGTAAGCATATTTGTGTGGTTTTCTGTGAGCTCATATATCTAACAAATTTCTATGGCTTTATTCAAAGTTAAATCACTGTCTCAAAGCAATATCTTTCTCACTGCATCATCTTTAATACCACAAACAAGCCTGTCTTTTATCAACTCATCTCAGATCACCAAATCTGCACGCTTTTGCTTTATTTCTCAAGTCAGTTATATATGCTGCAAAAGTTTCATCAGGCTTTTAATCTCTTGTGTAAAATATGTGCCTTCACATTGTAACATTTATTTAGGGGTTGCACATTTCTCTAAATTTATATTTTAAGCACTCAGGGTGTTCCCGCATTTCAGCTGGTACCACAATATGGCGGTCTTCCCCCTCCCCTGCAAACACAGCAAGTGCATGCACAAATAAACGCTCCCTTTCAATGGCTTCTGAACTAGCTAGATTATGCAGAATAAATGCCTTTGTATGTGCATCTTTGTTAGAAAAAGCAGCTTGTATGAAAATATTCTCTTGCTCAAACACTCTTCAATTTTCTGCAACATTTTATCAAACACAAGTGGACTGGGTTTGCAAAATCCTTCTGCCATCCCAACAAACAGTAGTATAAACCTACTCCTTGTAATTATGTTCAAACATACACCAGGTACTTGAAAAATATTCAACTGCACAGCAATCTCTTTGAAATAACTGTATTCTGCAAAATAACTACTGTAATGCTACACACACATGCCAACACTTTGCACACTTCGGATACTTTGAATAGCTTTAGTTTATGCAGAAAAGCACATAGTGAAAAAATATGGTAATTTTCCCCTTTCTATACATTTCATGTGATTCAGAAGTTATTTTAAGCATTTTTGTAAGAATTTTGAGTACTTTTATCAATAGTCTCAGTTTTGAACATTTTGTTTAATTAAAAATTTGGTTTGAATGTTTTGAATGCTTTGTTTTATATTTGATGTGTGAAAAATCATTTAAATGAGTTTTAGTATCTGGAATTATCTTTCTGATATGTTTGTGAGTCATTTGAGCTTTGGATGATTCACTTGTGTATATTCCTCCATTACTTACTGTGCACCTTATGGTTTTGACTTTGGATCCCATTCTGACACCATGTCACTCATCTTGTGTATTCAAATAAGATGATGAGGCTTGGGTGTACATTTAAGTTGTTTATTACACACAAGCACATCAAGATGGAAGACTGAAACATAAAACCTAAACGAACTAACTAACTGACTGACTGCTACACACATACATACTTTCACTCTGGCTGCTCCTTCAAAATAGCACTTTTACTTGCATGTGCTCAGTACTTATATGCACATGCCCATAGACTGGAATGGCTCTTAAAGGTACAACACACACTCTGATATACACTCAGTAAGTCAGTTGGGCAAAGAGCAACTACTTTGTACACTGAGGAGCACTCGCCCATGAATCTACTCCTACCTAGCCTAGTTTTTGCTTCTACTCTCAAAAGCACCCAAGATAACCTGCTGCTAATCCCTTTTCTACCACACCCTTTTAGTTCACCTCGAAGAACCTGACATCATAGATATACACTTTCCCATTTTCTCTGTTGCCAGTCTAGTGGATATAAGCACCCTGAGACAATGTAGCAATTGTATTATCTTCACTGGCAAGCAACCGATCCTTAGAGAAACAGATACAGCATGTGAGAGATGTAATTGCACAATATCACTGGAGGCAAGACCCTCGCATACAAGCAATCAAAATAACAATCAGGTTGTCTGTTACACACACACACACACACACACACACACACATATACACCAACATATGCCGAGGCACTAAAAAAACAATCTGCCAAAACCCCAAAGACCTCCCAGACACGTGACCTGCATCAGTCATCCTCAGCAAACCCAAAAGCACTTTATTGAAATAACAACCAGTGCCACACCTACAGCCATACCCCATAAAGCCTCAACTACAAAGCACATAGGATCATAGGAAGTTACTAGGCTAATGATCCTTGGATCCTTGCAAGCCTTGCCAAGTTCTACTCTCATTTCCATGATCAGCACCTATTGCCCCTGCCCAAGAGGGACACAGGTGGAACCCCCAGGGGGAATTTACAGTTAGCCATCCAATCATCCAGAGTGCATTTGAAGAGGGCCAATGAGGTGCTCTGTTTGACATGAAATGGGAGTCTGTTCCAAAGGTGTGGTAACCTCTTGGAGAGAAATCTATCCCTCCAGCAGGTTCTATAAATGTCACATAGCAGCTTAAGGTCTTTAGAGTGAGTAACCTGTGTACCATTTGACTTCCAGATATGCAGCATTTCCAATAAAGCAGGGTCAGAGATTGCCTTATATTCAAGGCAGAGCTCGCCTCTGAGTAGTCTTAGTCTGTATGAAACAGAATAAACTGACAGTGATTTCAGACTATCCATGTAGGACAGACTTTGAAGACCTTGAACTTTCCTTGTAAGAAACCTTTGTGGTCTCTCCAGTTATTGCAGGTGCTTGGAAAGGTACATACCGAAAGGGGCATTGTAAAAATTATTATTGGCCTGATGAGGGAAGAGTATAGGGAGGTTGCAACTTGTTTTTTCTGGAGGTAATGCCCTTACTTATGAGATGAGCAATATAAAATGTCCTTCTTACCACTGTGGAGACATGGTGATCAAAGGTAAGGTTGCTGTCAATGTGTGCTCAGGTCTTTCACCATTGAGTGTGTACTTAGGGTGTTGCTATTGATGTGGTAGTTAGCAGGAACATCACTCTTTCCAAAAGGGATGATAATACATTTTTTTTACATTGAGTTTAATGTCATGCCTCTGGGACCAATCATTTGTTTGTGTAAGACACTCTTGTAGGATGTTGACATCACTTGGAGAGTCTATGACCACTCGCAGTTTGCAGTCATCAGCAAACTTTGTTAGCCACAGACCTTTAGTTTTTGCTTGTACTTTGGAGAAATAGATTCCAAACAGTAGAGGTCCTTGGACTGATCCCTGTGGAACAACACTGGTTACAGGTCTGCTGTTGGAGGTGGATTCCCCTATTGTGACTATATGTGTTCTATCAGCAAGCCAATTAGTGACCCTTTTAATGATATAATGGTTGATACCTAGCTGGGTGAGTTTGTCAATGATACCAGAGTGGAGGATAGTGTCAAAAGCCTTGGCTAAGTCTGGGTAGGCTGTATGCACAGATTTCCCCTCATCCAGGGCCTTGGTAACTATGTCGAAGAACTCCACCAGGTTTAACTGGTATGATCTCCCTTTGACAAATCCAAACTGAGTAGGGTCAAGTATTTGAAAATTACCTATATCTTTATTAATAAGGTCCATGATGATTCGCTGCATGGCCTTGCAGATAAAGCTAGCCAGGCTAATAGGTCTGTAGTTCCTGGGTTCAGTAGAAGCACTACCTTTGTGCAAGGGAATAACTGTGGCCATTTTCCATTCAGTTGGGATGAAACCAGTGCTTAGATTATGACTGAAAAGAGTACCCAATGGTGTTGCTAGTTTTTGTTGGAGCCCATGTAGGATGCAGCCTACAATATTATCAGGTCACATAGATACTGTGTTATTGCCCTTAGAGATGATGTTTATGACCTGCTCTTTAGAGATAAAAAGTAGGGGACAGATGGTAGGGATATCATGGGGTACATGTGGCGGGGACAGGGGAGTGAAGTTTTCACAGAACCTGTTGGCCAACAGGTTAGCTATGTCCACAGATTCAGTATATGTGGTATCATTAACTACCAGTTTGGTACAAATCTGGGCCTTTCCTTTTATGTTACTGATGTAACCAAAGAATGCCTTATGGTTGTCCTTAGTTGAAGCTAATTTGGATTCGTAGTTCGCTTTGGAGGACTTTACAAGAAGGCTTATTTGCTTGTTTATGCTGAGGACAGAGTGTTTATAGTTTAAGGTTTGCTCCCTCTTACTCTTAACAGTTTCTTCCTCTTATTGTAAAGCCTGTTAATGGCTGTTGTCCACCAGGTTTGCTCTTCTTTGAGGAGCTTGTTTTGGTCCTATCAGATACAGTCACGTCAATGCAGTTATACAGGTGTTTATATAAAGCATTGGTGTAGAGCTCAGCATAGTTGCTAGTTCCATCTGAGGGGGGAGGTGCAGTGAAGCTATTTATATAATCTTAAAGAAGTTATAATCTGCTTTGGAGAAGTTTTTTACTTTAGTTGGTGCTAGGGGGTTCAGGTGTGGTAGTTACTTCGAATGAGACAGATTTGTGGTCAGATCTCACCAGGGAAGACCTCACAGTGGGGGTGCTACAGTGGTTCCCCCATATTGGTAAACACCAGATCCAGGATGCTGGCACCCCTTGTGTGGGTGTCAACCAGCTGGCCCAGGGCATTGGAGTTAATGAAGTCGAGGAACCTTTGGACAAGTGAGTTTGTGCATGAGTAATTTACTCAGTCAAGTAGATCCAAATAGGCAGAGTGGGTGTCCTGATTCATGGAGGGGATCATGTAGCTGGCAATGACTTGAATAGGTGTCCTACCAACAGTTAATTGCAGCTGAAGTATCTCCAAGTAATCATAATGTTTAACCAAACTGGAGGTGCATTTATCTTTAATGAATATTGATATACCGCCTCCTTTAGCTTTCATGCCTTCAGTTTGTGGTCTGAATGTGTGGAAGGAGGTGTAACCCACTATGGCTGCAGTGCTCTCCACAGTCTTGAACCAGGTCTCCATGACTGCACAAATGTCTGCATCTTCGAAGGTGAAGACTGCTTCCAGTGAGTCAAGTTTCATGTTAAGGCTCCTTAGCAGCATAATCTTGAGGTTTTTTTAGATGGTGGTTTTACTTCAGGAATTTTGACCTTGAGACACTGCCTAAAAAAGGCACTTTGGGGGTGGCAAGAGCCTTAGCCAGTAGCTGAAATCCCAGGGGTAACAGATGAAAACCATCTCTGGCAAAGCATCAAGTTCTGTCGATCATGTCATCCTAGGCTGACAGATACTGGATTCCCTTAGAAAGACACCAGAAACTAAGCCAATTATTGAAGTCAATCATTTTCTGCCATAAGGCATGGCAACACACTACCCAATATCTAGTGATTGGAGATACCATTGTGAGGCATACAGATGCCCCATTCACCAGGCTGTACAAGAAGAACATTGCAGTCAATTGCTATCAGTGTCCAGGATCTGCCAGGTCACTTATGCACTCAGGTCATTGAACTAGACGTACCAGTATGACTTAGTCATAGTTCATGTGGGTGTAAACGACATGAGATATACCTCCTTGTACTATATGAAGAGAGACATTATGGAGCTCTTGGACTGTGTGTCCCAGGCTGGTAAGAGCCTTGCACTGTGCAACATTCTACCTTCACCAAGCATGATGCCAGTATATTAACAGAAGATGATTGACTTAGCTTCTGGTGTCAATCAATATTTGTTAGCAAGGGAAGATATGATCGACAGGCCATGTTACTTTGCCATGGATGGTCTGTACCTGTCCAATTAGGTTTTGAGTATTGGTTAAAACATTATACTCCCCCATGGTACCTTTTTTAGGCAATGCTAGTCTGACAAAGCTTACAACTTAGCAAAATCAGCCAAAGATAATATAAAGGTGTTACTGCTCAATGCAAGGAGCCTAAACAAGAAACCCCACTCCATCCAAGCTCACCTCACCTGGAAGAATGCAAGCATCTGTACAGTTACTAAGACATGGTTTAAAAAGCCATCAAGAACACACTGGCAGGGCAGGAATCGATCTGCATCAAAAACAAACATAGCTCAACGTGAGTCAAACAGGATGACATGCTTGAGTTTCTCCATGTCCAAATTACCATAGGTAGAGTCCCATATCATATCTTTGCAAGCTATAGATCACATTCTACAATCCACAAACCCCATAGCACATTCTTAGACATACTGAAGACACTAACTATTCAACACAATACCCTATTCATGGGTGACTTTAACTACCTTTCTCTAAACTGGGAGTCCTACACAAACTCAAACTTTGCAGACCTAGGGATTCCTGGACTTTGTAAACACAAACACCCTGGACCAGTTAGCTCATTTACCCACTAGGTATGCAAGCATACTGTTTCTGGTACTCAGAAATATGGAAGAATGCAAACCACCCCTGTGTAGTGTCTTGTCTGGTAAGGTCAGACCATAAAGTTATTTCCTTTGAAATGCAAATCAGTGCTGTGACCCAAGCAAACCCTGTAACAGTTAGAGACCACTCCAAGGCAAACTGCCCATTATTAAGTGATTGCCTGACAAAGTTTCAAGCGCCTCAAAACTCAGAAGACACAGCTGTCTGTGCAGAAATGTACACAGCAACCCTTTATAATCACATTAGTAGATGCATAGAGATAGATGTGCCTACAAACAAGTCCAGACCAACTCAAAAAACAAACCACCCTGGTGGAATCAAAACATAAATGAGATTTTACAACAAAAGGAAAAAGTCATAGTTAAAATTAGGAAGTACAACACCCAGCAGGATAAAAGCTATCCCATCAGACTAAAAAGACAACTAAGACGGCAAATTATGTCTACTAAACCACTTTTGGGGTAGATAGCCTCCAAACCAAAGACAACCACAAGGATTTCTTTGGCTATGCCTGAAACCTCAAAGGAAGTACACAACAGTGCACAGAGCTAATTGTTACTGGCATTACTTACACGGAGATGAAAGGTATAGCAAATATGATGTCTGACAAATTCAGCTCCAGTTTTAGCCCCCCTTTCTCCCTCAGCTGCCCCCCCCCCCAAGTAATACTATCAAACATAATCACTCTAGCTATCACCAGGGAGCAGCTCCTAAATATGCTGTCTAAGGCTAAGAACATTCATCGATGGGCACTGATAACATCCCAGGATGGCTCCTAAATAGCCTGAAGTAAGGAAGGCTTTCAACATAGCACACGATTCATAAAGGCCACATCGAGAGCAAAGGAGGTTATAACCCATCTGTACTCAGCACTAATCCACCCCATAACTGAGTATAATGCCCCGTTTGGCATGTACTGTACAAAGCACCTGCAGCAATTGGAGAGACCTCAGAGGTTTCTTAAAAAGAAGATCAAGGGACTCCAGCATGTGCTGTACATAGACCAGCTAAAGTCTCTATCACTATAATCTGTATCGTATAGACTTCTTAGGAGAGACTTATGCCTGGGTTACAGAGCCAACCTAATGAACTTGCTGCATATCCGTAAATCAAATGGGATTACGGCTACCCATTCCAGGGATCTAAATATGGCCTGCAACTTAAATAGGACATGCTGGAGCGACAGATTTATCTCCCAGTGACTGCTGCATGTTTGGAATCGGCTAGCTATTTATGTAAAACAGAGCATCTCTATGACATTGTTCAAGAGGAACTTGGACAAGTGGATAGGGCACTGCAAAGACTTACTGGGAATAGTGCCCACAACCCTCCTGGACATGGGCAGTCATTACTAAATGCAATCTTCAGTATTAACTTACATTTCTATGGTATTAAATTTGGATTAAACAGTTAGGCTTGAAATGACCTCCAGGTTGAGAGACTAGTAATCTCCTATGATCCTATGATGATCCTATAAAGCATGACCTATCTGGTCTTCTGGAGTCACTTTTGAAGCATAGCTCCAGACAGGCTTTGTGCCGTTTGAATGGAAGACTGCAGCAGTCATTCCTCTGCACAAGAGAGGTCCATCAGTGGACCTGGGAACTACAGGCCCATAAGTCTGAATCGTCTCCTATGCAAAGCCATGGAAAGAGTTATCATGGATATAATTAATAATAACATAGGTAACCTTCAGACTCTGGATCCAACCCGGTATGGCTAAAAGCTTACCAAGGCAATGGATGAAGGCAAAATGGTGCTTACTGATGATCTTGACCTGGCGAAGGTTTTTGATATAATACCCCACTCAGGCATTATAAACAAACTCATAGAAGTAATTGCATTCTGTGTTATGTACTGTGTAGCCAACTGGTTCTCAGATAGGACCCAGGAAGTTAGAATAGGGGAGACCTCCTCCAGAAAGGCAAATGACCAGTTACTAGCAGAGTCCCCCAGGGCTCTCTGCTGGGCCCGTTCCTTTTTGGCATTTACTTAGATATCCAAACCAGTGTCAGAGGCCTTTGACTTTCTATGTTTGCAGATGACTGCAATCTAGGAACAGTTATAGAATCCCCCCAAGACGCTAAAATGCTACAGGAAGGGCTAATATAGACAAATGACTGGTGTCAAAGCCACTGCTAAAAACTCAGTGCCAAGAAATGCATAATAGTACCATTTGGGAAATGGGCTACCCTAGGAAACTATTGATAACACTCCTATCCCCAAGAGTAGACCTAGTAGTCAAGGATTTGGGGAGATATGTGGATAGTATCCTGGCTTTTGACCAACATGTGTCTAAGGTAGTAAAGAAATCATTCTGTGTTGCTGAACTTCTAAGTAGGGGCATGACATCTAGGTCCAAAGAGGTGGTCATTATTCCTCTGTACTTGGCCCTTATCAGACCCATCGTTGAGTACAATGTCCCATAGTAAGTACCTGACCAGGCACATGCCATAACTGGAATGTCCACACAGTTTCCTCAGGATGTAAACACCACGTCCTATACAGATCACTTAAAAGCCCTATTCTCTATATTCGGCTTCCTACAGACTGTTGAAAGGCAATCTGTGCCTGGCATACAAGGCATCCTTGGATCCCACTTGATGGACATTTTGCACATCCACAAAAATATAGCATCAGAACTACTTAATCTATGGACTTGAACTTTGCTTGTGACATAAACAGGACATGTTGGAGGGACAGGTTTGTGCCTCAGAGAATTATCCTCCTGTGGCACAGGCTTCCCATCCATGTTAAACAGAGTTCTTCCCTACTCATATTCAAGTGTAACCTGGACCAGTGGATGGGAAATGAGAAATTCACTCCAGGAATTTCACTTATGGCTCTAATCTACGCAGTCTGTAAGTCATACCTTAGCTTACATGTACCCCTTAAAATAACATGCAAAGCTAAAAAAAATGAGATTCATTTGGGATGCATAGCTAGTCTACTAAAGGCCCAGGTGGTCATTAGCCTTCTATAGACCTTTGAGCCCAAGAACCTAAGAGGGAGTGACAGTGAAAATGTTATTATTGCCCCTCCTTGAAAATGTGTGTGTATGTGAATCTGAAGTAGTTTTAGCCAGGTTTAGCTGAGAGGAACTGTATTCTTGGTAAGATAGCAGTGAAAGACAGTGGGTTGACATTGAGATGAGTGAATTCCTGGGAAGCCAGTGTTCATAACTATGATTCTACATAGCTAAGCTTATTTGGGTGAGATTCGTGCTGATCATAGCCCAAGGCAACAGTGTTCAATTGCCCTATGCCTAGGACCAAAACACTTCTATATATGTTGGTGTTAGTGGTATAGTCTCTATGATTGTCCCTGGCAAAGAGATCTATATTTGTCAAGGGTGGATAACTCCAAGGAAAGGGCTGCAGTTTTATGACATTAATGGAAACAATGAATATCAATACAGTTTATCCTAAAACAGAGATGCATTATAAACCTCTCCAAAAAAATTAGACAAGTCAGAAAATAGATGGACCATTCTTTTTGGTTTACTGTCAAAATGTCGACATTTAGTTGCACGACAGCCTCCTCCTTGAACATGGTAGGAGCGACAGTCAGAATGTCGACATTCATGTGTACGTCCATTTAGAAGGACGTACACAGGGCAGGGACTTAAAGCATGGTTGGCAATGGGAGATTTACACATTAAGATTGACAGAAATTGTCGACCTTGTTGTGTCGACCATACAACCTAATTAATATGTATGAGTTGACGTTATTTGTTGAGGAAATCACCGTTTGCATATGTGATTTTTGTGTTTTTGATAGTAAACCATTCTTTTCTGTGTCATCAATAAACTAAATAAATCTGATGTAGCTTATCTTAGCATAGATGTACTTTGTTTAGCATAGTTCTGATGTTAGATAAAGAAAGTTTTTTTTTTCTTTTTTTTTCTAATAATCCTCTTTGTTGATGAACCTGTATTTGCTTTCTTATAGATGTCTGGTGAAAAGAATCGAATATCGATTTTAAGAAAGACTCAAAACAAAACTAATTTCAGTGAGCAGTTTCTGAGGCTGGTGAACATAAATGATAAAGAGTCCTTGATTATTCCTAGTGTTAAACCAGAAGATTCTGGAAAATACCTATGTTTCTTATGGGCGAATGTAGGTTCTTTAAATCAGGAAATGGATATTAACCTAAATGTATCAGGTGAGATTATTATTGCATAACTAATTATCTCTGAGGCAGGCCACAAAAAAAAAAAAAAAACACAAAAAAAAAAAGAGAGAAAAAAAACAGAAGTAGCTGTAGTTCTGTTTTTGTGCATTTCTGTTTACTGAATATTCATTTTTGTATTGTAGTTATAAAACTAATTTCTTTTGCATTAGGATTTCACATTTTTTTTCGTAGACTGCCTCCATGAAAATTGTCCTTGACTTTATGTCACACACAGCCAGGTCTTCTCTAAGGAACAGAACCCCCAGTTGTAGTAAAATAATGTAAGTGTACTTGATTGCACCTGACAGAATTGGCACAAAAGTGGTAGTGGCATAATCAAGATGAAAGCCTTTATTCTGTCTTCTGTTCTAGAGTCCATATGGTTAGTACTACTGTTAATGAGGGAGTTTCATCAGTTGGGCATCTTGGTGTTTAGGCTGATGATTTCTGAGATATTTATAGCAGAGGTTCTGAAGTTACTTCCAGGTGATGTGAAATCCATCGAAACCAACTTTAGTAAATGCAATTTGATGGAAGAAGGACCTAAAGTGAGAATCATGGAAGCAGAACCTTAAAGGGCTCTAGGGAAATAGGATTTACTGTGAAGTTGCCAACTGTTAAGCAAGTGCTTATTGGTGGATAAGTAAAAGCTCTTGCTTAAGGTATTGGGAAAAGGAGTGTGCCAAAATGACAGCTATGTAGATGACATGCATGTAAAGAAGATTAAGAAGCAAGGCAGGATATGGCAAGCAGTGAGGAAGGAACCAAGGCTTTTGTATGACCATACGACTGTCAGGTTGAAGTGGAGATGCATGACTAAAACAATTCATCTTTTTCACAGAAGGAGTGGAGTACAGGAGAAGGAAAATGCTGAATAGCGTACAATGAGTATGCTACAACAGTCTAGCTAAAAGGAACTGTGTGTGTGTGTGTGTGTGTGTGTGTGTGTGTGTGTGTGTGTGTGTGTGTGTGTGTGTGTGTATGGTAAAGTGAGAAGAGGGATTAAAATGTTCAATTATCATGGAACTAAGAAGGAGGCAGTAATGATAGACGGCATTAAAGGTATGGGCGGAAACTGCAGAAGACCTGGTACTGGAAAAGCAGGGCAATCTCTCTGAAAGGCAATCAGTATGAAGAAGGAGCAAATGTGGTTGTGGTGAGCATACAGACAAAAGACATGGTGAGTGAATCCATGGAGTTGCTCAAAGTAAAGGCATTACATTTGAGAGACTGGTACCTAACTGTTAGTAAAACTGTTGCTTTCTTGGGAAGGGAGATACTTCTGGACCACCATGTGATTCAGGCCAAGAAAAGGAGAATTAGAATGTAACATAATTAAGAAAGTGGCATGATAAAGGTCGCCAAGACACATAGGACAGAAAAGCTTTAAAAAACACATTGTATTTGGATATTGTAGGAGAGGTGGTGCTAAAGGACGGGCCTTAACTGTATAATACTAGATGGCAAAGTTTAAAGTGAATGTGGGGGAGAAACAAGGCAGTCAAGCCCAGACACATTTTACCTCCCAAAACTATTATGTGTAATTCTGTTAAGATGAATGAGAGAGCTGGAGCATGACATTAAAGCATATATTGCTACCAGGCAAAACCCATGTGTTTAACAAGTTATTTGGATCTGCTGCATTCATTGCTTCTAGAAGGGAAGATGATTCTGTGCTGGAGTATAGGGTGTTCTTGCATAGAGAGATGAGAAAAGGAGTATGGGTAATGATTTATAGATAGGATGGAAATGACTGGTGACAGAGATATCATGGTGGGGGTAGGGCAGCATGAACAAGCAGTCTTTTGGCGTGTGGTTAGGGGAAATAAGGGACAGCATGCTGGGGTGGCGTGGTACAGGGGTTATGAGGGAAGGGGATTACTAAAGTTCATCTGATGCCTAAAAAAGATCATGGGAGTTGATGTGGAAAAAAAGTGACCTGGCTAGAGGGGACTTCACTATGCCAGCAGCCAGTGGAAAGGTATCCACATCTAATGCTGAATGGAATTAGACCATCCTGGGTTCATTACTGCAAGAGAAATGGGTGCTGAAGATTGGCACTGATACAATAAAGAAAAACTTGTATCTGGTTTGGACAGGGCCAAATAAGCACACAGAAGTGATGGCAGAACACCTTATAGGGACCAGAGACCATATTTATATACAGCATGCAGCCGGAGGCCAAGACCTGAAGACAGATATGTGTGTCCGTGTGATGCAGGCTTAAGCAAGTTAAGTGTAGAGACTATGGCATTGATCTTAGGAAGAAGGAAGAGTCTGTGTTGATAAAGGTATTCTGGGAAAAAATAGTGTAAGAATTAGTACTGGTAAATATGCTAAAGTATGAAAGGAAAATAAAGAGGAGAAGAAAAGGGCACTTGTGGTTTACTAGATATAAGTTGGTAGCTGTTAAGATGACAATGAAAACCTATTAGTAAATGAAAAGAGAACAAGAAGATACTGAGGATCTAGGGATTGGGTAGTAAATCTTATTAGAAATATAAAGGCTGAAATGGAAAGTAAGTTAGTGAAAGTGATCAAAAGTTTCATCTGTGACATTTACAGGCAGACTGGTGAGTCTGGGGAGCTCCATGCAGCTTAAAATTTTAAGAGGATGTAAATACCATCTACCATCTTCATATTCACACAGAAACACAGCTGAAAACTTGAAGTGAAAATATGTGTTTTGTCAGTTTTAACATGCTAAAAGTGATTCATCAAATAGGAGGCATTTATTAATATGGCTTCTTTAGTCAGTTTGTATATCACTTTGACAGCAGACTCTCTGAAAGTTACTCTTTATTTTCTGCACGAATTCCCTCCTGTGTCATTACTGAGTGAATTGTTTATAGACCTGCTCAAAGTTTGTCAGCTAACTTGCTTTCTTTTTTGCTACCCCGAAACACCTACAACTGACCAGCAGCTCCCAGGTATCTCCTTCTTTATCTTCTGACCTCCTTCTTACCCAGCACTACCCTTTCAAATAGGAGCTAATTGGCAAGATGTGAAGGGGAGAGGAATCAGAAAACTGTTCAGTACTACTTCCCTGGACGTGACCATTTTGGTGGGGTAGGAAAGGGAAGCAGACAGCAACTTAAAGTGGAGAGGAGGTGTCTGCTTGCAGAGTCACATATGCTGCTCGTGGCTGGGCTTTTTCTTAGAAACTCCATCTCACCTAAACATGCTGGCTAGTATCACCCCAGCACTTTCCCACAAACTTCTCCACATAAGTGGTTAGCAGGCAATATTTCATCATTAGCCTTTCTCTCAGCCAATTACAAAAGGTGCCCAGGAGGATGCTAATTGAACTCGAGCCACCTGCATTATAGTGAGAGCTTTATCCCTTTATATTAATGGCTAACTAACCTGTTTTGGTATTACAGTATATTGTTGTATCCCTTCTGTTCTCCTTACACTGCTTTTCCACTTTTAAGCTGTCTGACGTGAGCACTCTCTGACATCAAGCCCAGTTAATATCAATACTTCTTCCTCTGTCCTGCATTTGTTGTCAGCATCTTCCTTTTTCTCTTTCTCTTCTGTATTTTTGTTTGCCAGCTATATCAATTCCTATTAAGAGGTTCTCTCGTTCGATTCTCGGCTGGAGTGCCTTCTGTGTGAAGTCTGCATGTCCTCCCCGCGGTTGAGTGGCATTTGAAAGACATGCATGAATGGGCATGCCTTCGTTGAAGGCTGAGCGTCGAGCTGGCACCTCGGCACTGTAAAAATCTACTGCCAATCATTAGCAGACTAGAGTTCCGCTGTGGCAACCCCTAACCGGGAAAAGCCAAAAGAAGAAGAAACTATATTAATTCCTATTACATGGCATTATGAAAAAGATGACATACCCCAAACCATTATTTCTGCCTTGCCATGTACCTTGCAATTAATTGTGTTTATAAAAAAGTGGTAGATGTTATTTCCTATTTATGTTTTATGGTAGATTAGATTATATACATTTTATAGCCAATTAGATTTCACATTATGTATTAACACTGTTTTATTTTCTTTGCTTTTTTTACTGTTCTGATCAATAGGACATAACTAATAAACAGTCAAACAAAGAAATAAATAAGATCTTTGTATATACACACACACACACACACACACACACACACACACACACACACACACACATACAAACATACAATTAATAAACAGTCAAACAGAGAGAGAAAGACAGACACACACACCAACATACTCTCACTGAATTTTTGAGGGTTTGGGGGTACTGGCCGATAACTAGAAGATAACCTCTCACTTAACTGATGCTTCCTGTGTTGTACAGAAAGATGAGCTCTGAAAAGGTTGAGTGAACCCAAGCTAATGCATCTAATAGTAATTGTAGCTATAGTAATCACAATCCCTGTAAAACCTTGTTGCTATATAGGTTCATAGGTTCGTACTAGGCTATCTGCCCTGGGGCATTTATAAGCCTAGCCAGAGTGTGTGTGGCTTTCACCACCCCTTAGGATGAGAATACTACGCCCTTTAGGGTTTAGTTTACTGTGCCTCTGTCTAGTAGTGACACAGAGATGACCCCCGGGGTAAACCTACGATCTCCCATCCACTCGTCAAGATTTCTCTTGAATAGAGTTAGTGAGGGGCTCTGCCTAACATGGATTGGGATTCTGTTCCAGAGTGCAGGGAGCCTCTGGGTTATGAATCTGTCCCTCCAGCACATCCTATTTATTTCTGTGTTGAGGTTTAAGTCTCTTGCTCTCGTGGCTCTGGTGGATTTGGATTTACTGAGGTGGAGCATGTCCATTAATTCTGGATTGGACATGGCCTTGTACGTCAGGCACAGATCACCTCTGAGTAGGCGATATGCGACTGAATAGAGCTGGAGGTTTTTCAGTCGGGCAGCATATGGCATATGTTTAAGACCCTTTATTCTCTTGGTGAGGAACTTTTGGGGTCTTTCCAACTGCTGCAGGTGTCGGGTAAGATACATCCCAAATGGGGCATTGTACTCAATCATTGGCCTGATAAGAGAAGAGTACAGGGGCACAATGACCTCTTTTGATCTAGATGTGAAACCCTTCATGATAAGGTGGGCAATATAGAAGGTCTTCCTAACCACTTTGGCAATGTGAGTGTCAAATGAGAGGTTACTGTCAACCTGGGTCCCAAGATCCCTGATTACCTCTTCCGTACTTAATGGATTACCACCTGTGTGGTAATTTGTGGTTACCTTGTTTTTCCCAAAGGGTATGACTATACATTTTTTGGTGTTCAGCTTAAGGCCATGGCTCTGGCACCAATTATCTGTTTCTATGAGGCCTCTCTGAAGGATGTTTGTGTCCGCTGGAGTATCAATTATGGCCCCCAGTTTGCAGTCATCTACGAACTTTGTCAGCCACAATCCTCCTATGTTTGCCTGTACCTCAGAAAAATAAATGCCGAACAAGAGGGGTCCCAGGACTGAGCCCTGTGGGACACCGCTTGTGACTGGCTTAGAGTCTGACATAGCTCCAGCAACTCTGACCCTGTGGGTTCTGTCCTTGAGCCAGTTTGCAACCCATCTTGTGACATATGGGTTTACATTTAAGCTGGTGAGTTTGTCTATGATGCCCGAGTGGGGTATTGTGTCAAAAGCTTTTGCAAGGTCAAGGTAGGCTGTGTGAACTGCCTTACCCTCATCAATGGCCTTAGTGACTGTTTCAAAAAAGTCGATCAAGTTCAAAAGGCAGGATCTGCCTTTGACAAAGCCAAATTGGGTGGGATCCAATGTCTGTAGGTCCCCAATGTCCTTGTTTATGAGTTCCATAATGATCCTCTCCATAGCTTTGCAGACCAGGCTCGTCAAGCTTATGGGGCGGTAATTTCCAGGGTCCGTAGAAGCACCGCCTTTGTGAAGTGGTACCACTGTCGCCAGACGCCACTCTTTGGGTACGTGATCCTGTAGTAAGGCTAAGATTAAACAGCAGCCTTATGTGTGGGTTTAGTTCCTCTTGAGTTCATGTAGCACACAGCCCGGGACACCGCCTGGTCGCATTGCTGCTGTGCTTTTAGCTTTAGAGGGCGGCTCTCACCTGGGCATCTGAGATGTTAGGGAGGCTACACTCTGCTGGGATAGTTATTTTTCCTTTTGGGGGGGAGGGGGAGGAGAAATTTGCACTGAACCTGTCTGCCAGAATGTTGGCAATGTCAGTGGGTTCAGTGTATTTTGTGTCATTTTGGACTAACTCTGAGCATATCTGGGAGTTTCCACTCAGGTTTCTAACATAGCTAAAGAAGGCCTTGTGATTGTCTTTTGTGTCATTTGCGATTTTTCTCTCAAAGTTGGCCTTGGATGATTTTATGAGTGATCGTAGTTTTTTGCTAGTACTGATCAGAGATGCCTTCCCTTTTAGGGATTTTGCTCTGTCATGTAGTAGCTTCCTCCTCCTGTTGTAGAGTTTGTTTATGGCTGGGGTCCACCAGACCGGGCACCTGCCTTTGGGGGAATGGGTCTTGGTTTTATTTGGGATTGCATGATCCATGCATTCTTGAAGGTGCCCGTAGAAGGCATATGCAAAGGATTCAGCAGTGTGGGTTGTGGTTTCCACTGGCCCAGGGGCCTTGAAGGATACCACTTCAGTCTTAAGAAGTGTGAAGTTGGCTTTTGAGAAGTTCTTCACTGTGGACTCAGCACAGCTCCTCGTGGTGTCCTGCAGAGTTCTACAAGCAGCAGAGAGTGAAAGAGTGACTTTCTTGGATTTATAAGTATTTTTTCTGGCTTTCGCTTAAAGTACTGCATCTCGACTGCATTTTGCTTAAAAAAACAGCTCTGCGGTATCAAGTACAGTTATAGCACTTATAAACTGACTGATAGACTGCCTTCCCATCCAGGATGGAGTCTCTGCCTCACAATTATTGCTTATTAGAATAAGTTCAGTTATCAGAGGATAAATGAATGTTGTAATATTACAGCTTTTAACAACCTCTGCTTCATCATTAGCATATAAAGATACATGTGTTATTATTCTTAATGTTTTGAAAACCATCTGAAAGTAAAATATTGTTGGAACCAGAAACAATACTTGTACAGAAAATGCATATCACATCAGTAAAATAAGATTTTTCTTGGCATATAGAGTTTGTCTTGCTAAGTAGCTGGGTAGTGTACTGATTAAAACCTAAACCTGAATCAGCATGGAATCTGTTTTAGCCCATAGTGCAGCACAGCAAACCACAGGCTACTCAATAGTATGAGAGAAATAGAGGGGGACTGGGGAGAGAGATGAAGAGGGAAGAGAGACCTCTACAAAATATGGTTAGTAAAATTCACAGGTCTGTATTTTTTCACAGATTTTTAAGTTGTATTGTTTTATTTTAAATACCGTAACTAGAAACAATGCAACAAATGGAACTGACTGTACACAATACAAAAACAATTAATAGCAAGAGTGAATAATCATCAAGAATATTAATAAAAGTTATGCTGCCTAGAAATTAACATAGTATATAGATTATGTTTCATTCAGATGAACTCCCAGCAGCTGATTTAGCCAGATTACTAATTCCATGCTTTGAAGAAATATTAACTAAAAGAAACAGGCTAAAATATCAATACCAAGATCCATACAATACACTGTGAGCCCCCAAGGCTTGCCAAGTTATTGTATAAGCAATCCCGGTGTCTGGGAAAAATCTTCCAAAAGATTTTCTGATGGATATAGAGATTACTCAGTAATCAAATTCTGAACCTGTAAATCTGTCCACAGAACTGCAGATGTTTCCATGTGACATGATTGCTGGATATGGTTTCCCTTCTTTTCCTTCCACACAGTTGTTTCAGTTTAAGAAGTAAATTGCTTAGCTTCAGTGCAGCTCACTGCTGCACTAGTGATGTGGCACCACTGGAGATGGCTGATGTGTCTGTTACAGTCTGTGATGGTCATGTCAGTTTTCTAGAGGTAAGTTCTCTGTGTATATTTGCTCTATTTTCTTTGTCAAAAACCAACAACAGTTCCAAAGGGAACAAGGAATTCTCCCCAGAAAAAACACAGTCAGGAAGCACTGGATTAGCTGCTATTTCACAAGCCTTCTAAGGAATCTTTGGTCAACTCAGGATTTCTGCCTAGGATTGTGCCGGAAAGTTGGAATCTAATTATGGATTTGAGTGTCTGCCATCTGAACACTGTATTTAGTTCATCAGATCTGATATCTGATGGCCATTGGCTTACAGTGACTTTGACTCCAATGAGAAAACTAATAGTCTTCTCAATTGAAGTAAAGACTTTTGGGGGATATGTTAAGTTATTTAGAAGACATTGTGAATCATCCAGGTTTTACATCTCTAAACAAGGGCTTAGACTTAGAGGATAAATGAATGATCTAATGTTGTCCATTTTCATATGATTCAACGTGTGGGTTGATCAATCTGGTTGGATCTGACCTTGGCACCTTATTTCAGACTATTGGATCCTAGAGCTCTGACTCCTTTGCTATCCACAATTTCCTCCTCCTGGCTGATTTACCTTAGACCTTGTTTGCTGCCTGTTTGAACAGATGTGTCATCTGAGAGCTCTGTGCATTCATAAGTGAAAGCAATTTTTGACTAAAATCTTTTACTTCTCCCTTTCCAACAAATTTATTAGGTAGTGTTAAGTCTTGATTAGCCTTAGGATTAGCGTAGGTTGAATATTTAGTACAAATAGATAGCCTTTTTTTCACAGTTTACAAAGTGTGCTGTGTTAGAATTTTCTAGTAACTTTTATAGAGGTACAGTTATTTATACACACGCATACATATATATATTTATATATATATATATATATATATATATATATATATATATATATATATATATATATATATATATATATATGTATATGTATAAAGAGAGAAGGAGACAATATTTTAAATAGTTTAATTAGTTTTTGCTCTAGTGTGCTTCTTTTGCAGTGTGTTTTTTTTGTAGCATAACTTCTTTAATAATTGCCTTGTAGTATTATTTATTTTACATTTGGTTACTGGGAAAGTGTGACTGGACACAAGTCCTTTTTCAGCAGAGGCCCGGGTAGAA
Organism: Protopterus annectens; assembly: GCF_019279795.1. NCBI lineage: Eukaryota > Metazoa > Chordata > Ceratodontiformes > Protopteridae > Protopterus > Protopterus annectens. The sequence continues at coordinate 1,113,579,134 of NC_056746.1, read as the reverse complement.
ACTCTCCACATATAACAAAGCACATATAACGTAAGTATTATTGATTACAATTTCACAGTTACAGAAGTAAGACATTTTCCCTTTTACATGATTTCCCAGATACAGAGCAGGATACTTTATAATACATCAAAACCATAATGATAGTCAGTAACTGATAACATTTGTAATTGGGTGAGTTAAGAGAAGCTATTCATTTTGAAAGGTGATGCTGTAAATGCAATTCTGGAAGGATGGTTAAGGATAGACTTTACTGTTAGAAGGGAGACACATTTTAGGTAGATAAGTTAGATGACAGGTAGTAAAGGCAGAGTAGAAGAAATACAGAGAATATTCTAAGGTTTAGGCTTAGAACAAGAATGAATTGTAGAAGGAAGAGAAAGGCTGAAGGGAGGATAAATGCCTGATAGAAAGGTGTAAGAGGTAATCCTGCGAGACCTGGGGTCTAGCCTGGGGAGTTACAGTTACATATCCAGTTGGCTTGTAAGTGTGATTTTAGGGATTGTTTGAATAGGGTTGAGGAGAAGATTGCAGTTATGTTAGTGGGCAAAGTGTTCCACGTTTTGGCTATGAAATTTGAGTCCAGGGAAGATCCAGCAGAGTTGTTAGGTTTAGTGACTTGAAGGAGAAGTTTATTATTGGAGCATAGGACTCTAGTACTGGAGTAGGGCTGTATTAGGTTTTGTAATGCAGGGATTTTGTCTGGGTAGTAAAGTATTTTGTGGGCAAATACGAGCTAGTTATAGAGGAGAAGATGGGGGAGTTTGAGCCAATTAATTCTTTTTAGGTCTGCGCAGTGGTGTGTGAGATGAGGTCTCTTAGAGGCAAATTTTGCAATAGCAAGTTTCAGGTTTAGCAAATCTGATTTTCTAAGATTGGTAAGGATTGAGGAGTCATATAAGAGAGTAGACAGAAGGTGAGTTTGTGCAATTTTTGCCTTAGTGCTATTTGTGAGGAATTCCCTTTTTCTATATAGCCTCCTAGTTTTTTATGTACTAAAAATATTGTACATTATAAATATTGTATTGTAGTAGAGTGTTCAGAGTGATTTTTATTAATGGGATAATTCTTGTAGAGTATTACGCTGATGTCTGACAAGTCCACTGGATTCAAGAAGTGTTTAGCCTGTGAACACAAGATACCCCCCAAGATCCCCATTCCCTTTGTGTTTACAGTCTAGGTCCCTCCCATCTTACGGACAATTGCAGCATCTGTGCTGCCTTTGGTATTAAAGAACTTAAAGGCAGAAAGGAGTAGTTTATCCTCAAAGGCTTACAGACAGGGTCTACCATGTTCTTTGAAGCCATATTACCTTCTATTTCCTCCATCTACAGATATGAAGAAGGAGAAAGAGATAGAAAGATCCAAAGAGAAACACAGAGAAAAAGAAGATGAAAAGAGACAAGAAGAGAGGAAAGTAGAGAAGTCGTAGAAAAGGCTTCCAGCTCCGACTGCTCTACTGTTTCCTGTAACTAAGTTGTCAAGGCAGTCGGATCCACCGGCAACTCATATTCAAACTCTCTCTCTCCAAAAACTGCTTTTTCACTGGGGCCAATTAGCCCCAGGCTACATTTACCTATAGTCCAACAAAAGCTACCACTGAGACCGGCAACTATAGCTTAATTGTTAAGGTCTGGTTGATGCACCAGAAGCCTTACCAAGATGGATGTCGACTGTATGATGAGAACATTTCTGAGGACACAGATTCAGCTGGGGGTCCTCCTGACTCATCCCCAAGGAGAGGACTGTGAATGGACCATTCAACCTCATCCCATCTACTTCTGACATCGACTTCTTTCCTGAAACCAACAATTATGGGTCTGAACCCTTCAGCTGCAGATCTGATATCCTGGAAACTTTGGCTTTGACATCTTCCCTTACTCTTTTGACACCAATGTTTTTGGGTTGAGAGGAGTCCTGGAGCCCAAGTGTCAGAGTCAGAGCCCAGACAGTGGAGTCGACTCTAATTTTTGGAGTCCTTTTTCTCCGTTTGTGCTTTGGCACTATATAACTTGGCTCTGGAGTACTCCTCAGAACCAACCTGTTTTGGATTCTTGAAACGTAGTAAGTCAACTGATGGAGGTAGGTTCTCCTGGGCTCTATTAGCTGAGTCAGCTTTTGATGCTGCGGAATGGGCCTTGGCCAGGCCAAGGAATCAAGTGTGTACACCAAGTTCAGATCCATCCTGTCTTCCAATGGATTCTGTCATTTAAATCAACAGAGACAAGTAGAACCAGTTAGCTTCAAGGCAGCTCAATATTCAAGCTCCCTGTTTGATTCTGACATGTCTCTATCAGAGCTCCTGAAACACATCCCCTGAAAGAGGACATGTAAACTAAAGACATGGACTTAGATGATGGAGAAGGATCTCTAAGATCCCCCCCCCCCCAAGGCCACTAAGGGTGTTGGACATACTAGGGAAAGGGACCTATGCATTAGTGACCTAAGCACTTCAAACGGTGAACTACCTAGCACACCTGACGCTCTTTCAAAGAGACTTAATCAAGGAGCTTTTCAAGTATCTTTCAGGTGGCATACTTTCGACATCCAAAAGATGGTGGACACGCTGCAGTCTTCATCAAATGTGGCCATGTATGAAGTTGATGCCACATCAAGCACAGCCAGTACATGTGTTACCATGAAATGCCATGCCTAGATGCAGCTATGTGATTACACAGAAATCTTTAAAGTGCCCTTTATCAATGCTTCTTATAATGGCTTCTCCCTGTTTGGACCTAATGGAAAGAAAATGCTTACCAGGAATGAACAGGATGTAAGACCTTGTCTGCTGTGGGAGTTCATATTTCTACTTCTCAAAGATCCTTTTTGAAGAATCAGAGAGGAGGCAGAGAATGTGGTTCAAAGAATTCCAAGATTCTCACTAAGACATTCCTGGGGATAGACCTCCCCAAGGCAGAGGTGGAGGCCCTCCGAATGGATGCTACCTGAGAGGGAGAAGTGGACCACTAAACCAAGGTTTCTATGGCCCCATCACTGAGAAACCTTGCCAATGTCCCTGAATGGTGGCCTGACTGCTGCACTCTGGAGGCAGTCAGGGGACACTTACCCTTGCACCCTATAACCTAGCAAACCATAATATTTGATTAATGGGTGCTAAGGATAATCACTAGAGGCTATACTATACCATTTTTATCTATCCCAAAGAAAAGATTGAATATTCCTAATAACGCCACCTGATCAGTTTGAATATGCAGGAATAGAAGTATTAAAGTTGCTCACCAAAAGAGTTATTCAAGTGCCTCCCGCAAACCAGTTAAGATCCATAGTCTATTCCAGAGTCTTTTTAGTCCCAAAGAAAACAGGTGACCTCAGACCAATAGTGAGTCTCAGCAATCTACATCAGTATGTCAAACAGACAATGTTCTGGGTGGTCACAATGCATTCCATACTACCTTTCTTGAGGAAGGATGATTGGATGTGCTCTATTGATCTCCAGGATACCCACTATCACATCAAGATCCAGAGGCACTCTTGAAGGTTTCTCCATTTCTGGCTGGAAACCAGTCACTACCAATTTGGAACACTGCCATTCAGTCTCACCATAGACCCCAGTAGTTCACCAAGTTTATGGCAGTGGTAGCAGCTCATCTGTGACTGCAGGTGATCCAGGTCTTCCTGTATTTAGATGATTGGTTCCTAACTGCTACCTCCAAGGATCTACTATTACAACACCAAATATTCCTTTGCACTCTTACAAATCAATTGGGAATATCAGTCAACCACAAGAAGAGCAAACTGCCTCCCTCACAAAACACAAAATTTGTAGGATGCCAAATAGACACAGTCCAACAAATTGCAAAAGTCCCCATTATGAGAGTCCAAATGTTAAGGCTTGTAGCTTATCAAGTGTTGCAACATTCACACCCACAGTCAAGACTCATTCTCCATCTTTTAAGACTGATGGCTTCTGCTATTACACTGGTCCGTTTTGCAAAATATCACTTGAGAGCCCTACAGTGGACACTGACAGTACAGTGATCACAGAAATTTCACTCCCTTCACACAAGAATCTGGCTTACTCAAGTATGCAGGAAACACATAATTTGGTAGATTACATCTGCCAGTAGTAGATACCAGACCTTTTTGCCCACCTGTTCTCAGGGCCACAGTCACCACAAATGTCTCCTTTCTAGGGTGTGTGGAGGGTCATTTCGAAGAGAAGACAGTTTAAAGGATTTGGTCATCAGTGGAGGGCAAACTTCACATCAGTGTTTTGGAGATGAGAACAATCCTCCTAGTATTGCAGGATTTCCAGGGCCTCTTACCTAAGGCTGTGATCTCCATTCACAGAAACAATGTCAGTAATCTGGTACATCATCAAGCAATGTGGAACATGTTCATGCTCTCTCGGCTGAGAAGCAATAGGCAATGTCTTCACACTGTTTTCTAGTGGCAGCACACATTCCTGGGACATCAAGTATACTAGTGGACAAGTTGAGCAGGAGTGTCGTATTACCTAACAAGTGGTCTCTCAAACAGTGACAACAGAAATCTTTAGCTGCTGGGGCCAACCTTGCTGTGACCTGCTTGCTGCATACCTCAACAACAAATATAGCAGTTATGTTGGCCTCATCCCTTCACATGGACATTCACAGAGACATACATTTTTGGCCCCCCAGGTCTCCTTTACACTTTCCCGCCAAAGTTCATTCAGAAAGCCATGAGGTGCAAGACCAGAGAAAACCTCATTGCCCCTTTTGACTTTGACAGGTATGGTTCCCCTTCCTTTAGCTTCACCTGCTGCACCCAACATCGGTACTGGATCCAATTCTGTATCAGCTCCCCTAAATTAACAGCATAGTTTCTTCAGTTTTGATGATAGCCAGAGATGCCAGGATTTCCTCTCCAGTAATCCACATAATATCTTCTTCTCAGAAGAAATCAACCAAAAAGCCTTACAAGAGCAAATGGAAAAGATTTTCTATTTTGGCATATTCAAAAGGTTTGGACTCTTTCTCAGCCCCTCCTCCAGCAATACTTAATTTTCTTTATGAACTTTTTCTTCAAGGTTCCAGTTACCCCACTATAAAATTCCATATGGCGCCATATCAAATGTTCATGTAGGACATAATGATTCATCTATTGCATCACTTAGTGTGAACCAAAACTTTCCTTAAAAGGAATGTTTTTATTGAGGCTACCTGTTTGAGTTCCAGTTCCACCATAGGGTGTTACAGTCTTGCTACAACCATTGACCCAGAAAACCTTTGAACTTGCAGCATCAGCAGATTTAAAATTTCTCTCTCTCTTGGAAAACTATTTTTCTTATTGGCATCACTTCAGCAAGATGACTTTTGGAACTACAAGCCCTTTTCTGCAAGCCACCCTTCCTTATTTTCCACAAGGCTAGAGTTTCACTGAGAACTAACCCCTGCTCCATTGATGATAGAACCTTGCTGTCCTATTTTCATCCAGTTCAACATCTCTTCCTCCATACCCCTTCCAAATTGTTATTTTACATCTTTTGGGGCTTGATCAGACCTTGAGAGGGTCCTGTCTGTTTCTAGTTCCACATCTCATTCCATAGTGGACAATGCTGTAGGCTCCCCTTTTATTACCTCTTTGAGTTATTAGAGACATCATAGAATTAGTCAGCAAATATAATCTGAGGTAAATCAGCTAAGAGAAGGGAACTGTGGATGGGGAGGAGTCAGAGTGTTTGGATTTAATACTCTGGTGTAAGTTGCTGAGGTCAGATCTGATCAGATGCAACAGCCCGCAGATTGAACTGGAAGAGAAAATAAGACAGCACAAATCTTTTATTATGCTAAGCACATAACTTTCATATATGTCAGTACATTGGTACCCTTTCCTGTGTCACTGTCATTGAAGACATGACGATTTCTGGACTTGATGCTCACTGATTAAGATCACTGTTAGGGTGAGGTAACTAATGATCTATGAAAATTGCTCAAATGTCTTTAAGATGTGTTTCCCAATGAACTGCGAATGTCATCTACTAGACTGTATTAGGCTGACAGAGTACTTTGCTTTTCTTGAGGCTGATTTTGTGTCCCAGAGATTGGTAGGCTTCTGCGAATGTATCTTGTGAGGCTTGGAGTTAAGTCTTGATATGTACAAGTACTGTGGCATGTCATCTGCATATTTATGTTTCCTTTAACAATTTGACCTTTGGAGACAGATATCCATGACTGAAGGACTCTTCATCCATTCTGTATTTTATGTCAATTCCAGCGAGAAAGCAATTTCATTCAGGATTATCAAGATAACTTATAAGTTCGTAGATTTATAGAAGGTTACTAGGATAACGGCCCTAAAGCCCTTACAAGTTTAGCCATTTTTATCCTGAGTTGCCCCAGTTATCAGTGGTTAGGTGAGTGAAGTTCGCAGAGGTAAGGTTCTGTGGTTAATACCGACTTCCTCTATCCAGGAGGACAAGACTGGTGAAATGACTAATCCTTGCTTGGTCCAACCTCTCTGGGTGTTGAATGGGGTCTGTCTTTGCATCATTATAAAGACTGTTGACAATCTTTAGGTCTTGCAGAAGCTCCAATATCTTGATAAATTTAGTAGAACAGCCAAATGTTATTAATGTCTTTCATAAAGCTTCATGACTGGTAGGTTAATAAAAGCCAGGCACAATTCCTGACCATTTTCTTGGTTCTGTCTTGACAATGATGATGATGGAGTAAATCCACAGTGGGATTCTGGCAAGATTTCTCCAGCAATAGTAGGATAAAGGGAATTTAGAAGGAAATATATTTTTCACATCAGTGGATTGTAAGCCAATGTTCTGTAATTTGTGAACATGCACCAAGATGATTCCTTTCCTGAAACTGGTAATGATGCTGAATTCCTCTAATCTTCTGGAAGATTTTGTTTTGCTACAAATAGAATGACAGAGTTTGGGCAGCCTTAGTGTCAGCTTCTCACCTCCATCTTTAAAGGCTTTAGCCGTTATTGCACCTGATCTTGTAACATTATTGTTTTTCATCTTTCTGACATCACATCTTAACATTTTCAGTGGTAGGAAGGCCAGTAGGAGATTATATTGCATGGAATTGAGAGACTGATTTGTTGGTGGCATCTGTCACAAAGAAATCACAGTTTAGGAAGGCATCAGACCAAACATATGATGCAAAATGTGAAATATTTTGCAAAATTAGGGACATTTGAGAGGTATAATGGCAGCTCTGGTTCATAGGTTCATAGGTGAGTACTAAGCTAAATGTTCTGGAGCCTTTATAAGCCTAGTCATGCTTTCCCAAATAAAACTGAAATTATTTGATACCCCAGGGTATTTTTTTGAAGGGTTGGATATAGGCTTGGACAAAGGGTGGTCAAGCATTTATAGGCGCCCGCCCAGGGGTAAATTACTGATTCACCATCCTCTGGTTCAAGTAATGCTTGAATTGGCTTAGAGAAGAACTATGCTTCTCATGGATGAGAAGCATATTTTAGAGGAGTGGTAGTCTCTGCAACATATACCTGACCCTCCAATATGTCCTAGGGATTAAATCCCTAGATCAGGTGTTTCTAATGTTTAGTTTAGTTTTGCAGCTATATAACAGGTCCATCAGAGTGGGATCAGTATGTGATTTGTAGAAATAGATCACCTCACAGCAGTCTGTAGAAGAAAGGTACATACATAGGACTTTACAGGGCATGCCATTTACACTCTGTATTCTTTTATGAGGAACCTTTGTGGATGCACCAGTTGTTGCAAATGCATGGTTAGATACATACTAAAGGGTGTGTTGTACTAATTGGTTGGATGAAGGCTGAGTACAGCAGAACAATGACATCCCTGGACCTAGATGCCATACCTTTGCTTATAAGTTGTGAAATGTAGAATGATTTTTTCACCACTGTAGACACATGACGGCCAAAGGCCAGGTTATTGCCTATATTCATTTCCAAATCCCTGACCAATCTATTTATTTAAAAAATAAATATTATAATATAATATTAAATATTAAAATATAATATTTATTTTTTATTTTTTATTTTTTTATTTATTTACAAATGTATTCTTATGGTGGTATTATCAATGTGGTAATTTCCATGGGTGGCCCTTTTTCCAAAGGATACTGTTATGCATTTCTTTATATTGAGTTTTAGACCATGACTCCGGCACCAGTTATTTGTATGTGGCAGGCCTTATTGAAGCATATTTGTGTGTTTGGGATTTGTTGACTGCACCTTGCTTGCATGCAAACTTGATCAGCAAAGGCTCTTGACATTGGCCTTGACTTCAGAGAAGAATATGACAAAAAGTAGAGTACCGAGCACTGAGCCCTCAGTGACTGGTCTCTTTGAGGAGGTAGCCTCTCCTATCCTAATGTTTTGGGTCCTGTCTGTAAGCCAGCTAGCTGTCCATTGGGTGACATAGATTTATGTCTTTATGTCTTTATGAGTTTATCTTTAGTGCCCAAATGAGGTCTTGTACTGAATGCCATAGCCAGGTCAGGGTAGACAGTGCATGCCATTGTTCTTCTACCCCTAGCTTTAGTGACCTTTTCGAAGAAGTCCACCAGGCTAAATAGACATGACCTGCCTTTCATGGAACTAAACTGTGTTGCAGCCAATGTTTGTAGGTTTCCTATGTCATTGTTTATCATCTTCTTGATGATTTTTTTATGTGGCTTTGCATATGAGACTGGTCAGACATATAGGTCTGTAGTTGTCCGGTCAGTAGATTACCTGCCATTGTACAGAGGGATAATAGTTTCATGAAGCTGTTTTGAGGCTACAGTTTGATAGTGATTGTAGTGGGCCTAACTGGTCATGTTTCATGTTATTTAGGAGGTGGCCTGGAATATTACTAGGGCCCATCGATGCAGTGTTTCTGGCCTTTGAGAATGTATTGAGAACCTCTTCCCTAGTGACAGAGCTATGGTTGAGTTTATTTCCTGAGATGGTGATGGGGGAGGGGTAACACTGGCGCTAAGTTTGTCAGTGAGTAGCTTTGCTATGTCCTCTAGCTCAATATAGGTGGCTCCATTCACAGTTAGTTTGGCACATCGTTGAGTGTGTTGCCTTTGATGTTGTGAACATAGCTGAAGAAAGCCTTGTGGTTGCCCTTTGCCTGGGAGGGTAGTTTTGCCTTGTATAGCTTTGGTAGACTTGATTAGTCTCCTGCGTTGCTGGTTTCAATTGATGAGGAAGTTATTACCTTGCTGAGCACAGCCATTTCTACATTTGGCCGTAATTTTCTTTTGTTAATTGTACAACCTATTGATTTTGGAATTCCACTAGAATGGCTTGTTTTTTGAAGTTGTCTTTATTTCGGGTAGTTACAGCTGTCTCTGTGCAGCTATTTATATGATTCTGCATGGTTTCTGTGACCAGATGTGCATTGATAGCAGTGTTCTCAGGGGTGGAATTTTGCTAGGGTGTTGCTTAGTAGTAGGAAGTTAGCTTCTAAGGTGTCACTTAATAGTATGATGCTAGCCATAGAATTATTCTTATAAGTTCCAGGGTTAGCTGGGGTCTCAGTTTTAATTTTTATTTTAATGTAGACAGCTTTATGGTCCTACCTGACCAGTGAGAATATTACACTATGAGGTTTTCTATATTACTTAATGTTTTCCTCTATACAATGTGGTGGGCAGATGCACAAGTAAAGGCAACAAGGCTGGCTTAGTTGTGAAGCGGCGGAAGTTTGAGCTGGAAAAGGTGGCATAAAGATATAGTGGGACATCATGTGAGAAGAACTCCTTGTGCTGTCCATGGTGACACACTAGGTGGTTGCATGAGGAACAGGTCAATAAAAAATGGTAAGGGTGAGTTTATTAGTAAAAAGAAAAACATTTAGAAAAGTGTATATTATATTACTTATGCAGATTGATTTGGTGCACAAATAACTGATTTTAATGCTCTTGAATACAGTTTTTTTCAGATAATGTGCAGTAATTTTTACAATCCATAATTAGAAAATTGCAACAAAAGAAATGTGTTAGTGATAAAATTTTCATTCATGCATTTATTCATTCATTCTTTCATTCTTCATTAGCCTGATCCTTTCCCAGTACTCACTACTGGATGCAAGGTAGATGAACTAATACTGAAAGGGGCAGCAGCCCATCATAGGACACACACACACACACGCGCGCACACACACACACACACACACACACACACACACACACACACACACACACACACACACACACACACACAAACACACTCATTTTTACACATCATACACACCTGCAGGCAGTTTGAAAGATAACCTGTGGCATGCCTTTGGGATATAATCCAAACAATACAGTATTAACAAACATTAACAAGACATTTTATGCAATTAAAGTATGCCCTCCTTACCATCTACAGAATTACATTCAACAGTTAATTTACTACTCTAATAAACATTATACCATCCAACTTACTCTCCCACAAAACCAAGCTAGCCAATTCTGTCTCTCCTAAAAAAGAAAAACAACTGTGTATTAAAATCATCTTTGCAGTTGACATTCACTTAAACCCAGACCCTAGCAACAGTACCAGTCCTACTCCAACCAACACTAAACAATCTCATCTGCTTAGCAATATCATAGTCCCAAAACAACCAAGAAACAGAAATCTAATAATTGCATGCATAAACATTGCTATCATAAACAAGAAATGATCAACACTTGAATCATAGCTGCTCAGACAGAGAAACTGTGTTACTAATAAGCATAAACACTTTTTTAGATATCAAACATGTCTCTAAGAATAATAGAATCAGTGACAAAGCTCCAAACTGGATAGACATGGATCTGACACTAGGAAATCATTCATTTCTGCACATAGGAGTAGCTTATGTTCTCCCTCCATCATCCGTACAAATAAAGCAATTACCATTAGGAATGTTCTTTACAAGCATCAAAACAATACAGTAATCCTAGGTGATTATAACATCAATGCCTTAGACCCAGCAACAAACACCATTACTAGAATATTACTTAACTACAATTTGGAACAATTAGTCTGTCGCCCATCTAGATCAAATAACCTGTCAGGGAATCACATTATGATTAATCTCCTAACCAATATAAAACATATATGCTTAGGAGTTCAGACTCCCCCAATAGACTAACTGACAACTGCACCATCTGTTTAGAATGGCCCATCAAAGGCAAAAATTAAACCTTTGCTACTCATTCCCTCTAGACCCGTTAGTGGGTCTAAACAAGCCATTCTAATTACACATTTACAAAATATATACTGGACATGACACAGCCCTCTGACTCCTAACCAACATGCTGACTCAAGTTCAGGTCATAGTTTTCCCATTTAACTACTGGAAGAGTAAGAGCCCAAACCTACCCATGGCTACCGCCCATCAAAAAATATTACTCACTTTCAAAATCAAAGCATGGAAACAGTTGAAAGAGAATCCCACTAATGTCTATCACCATCGAAATTACCTGAAACTTAGAAAAATATGAAGAATTGCCATTAGTACTACAAATGCTACATACTTAAGAGAGATACAAAAGCCCTAACTTCCTCTCTCCAATTATTTAGGAAAGAACTAAAAAAAAAAAAAAAACTCACAAGTGGTATAACAGATTCACTTCAAACTTCTACATCTTCTTCATCCAACATTACTCACTTTGCTGATAAATACTGAGATTTTCATCTTTCAACCATGGAAGATCTTCTTAGAGAATTTTCAACCAAGCCCAGTTCTGCTTCCACTTAAAATGAAGTATCTGAATCCCAATTATACTCCCTAGTAAGCCTATTCCCCTACATTTCACTTCACTCAGATTTCAGTAAAAGGAGGTCTAAAAAGCCTTATGCAGGCTCATCCAAAAACAGCTTTCTCCAGTTTCCACTCTACCTTTCTAAAATGGCATTACAATTCATTCCTAAACTGCTCGCCTACATATTTGACGTGTCATTAACCTGCAGCATATTCCCATCCACCTTCAAAAATGTCACTATAATCCCACGCCTAAAATCATCAAACACGAAAGACTGCAAAGACTTCAGATCCATAACCAGCTTATGCCTTATTACAAAAAAATTTCAGAAACATTTATAAGCAACTCTTCAAGCAGATAAACCAGCACAGCCTCCTATGTGACAAACGGCATGGCCTTCACAACTGTTTCAGTACAATGACTGCACTCTTGACAGCAACTGATTCTATGGATGATGCCAGGAGGCATTTTCATAAATCCCATGAGAGCTGTCTTTGAAACTGTTGATCATTCCATCTTACTTCACAAACTAGCCAAATTCACTTATGGCTCTAAGTCATTGCAGTAGTTTATAAGTTACCTGGATAGTAGAGCATTCCAGATCCACCACAACACCACTACTTCTAAACTTGATAAACTACATAATGGGGTGCCACAAGGCTGTATAATAGGCCCCTTCTATTATCACTTTTTATAAATGACATCTTGTATGGCCTCTAGGCCTTGACATTGTAATGTATACAAATGACCTTCTGATTTATTTATTTATTATTTCTGATCCTTAAATCTAGCAAAAATCACATTGACCTACAGGAAAAACTTCAAAGCAGCTTTACTTCTCTCTACCACTGGACTGGTAGTAATACGTTATCTTTAAACCCAAGTAAATCCAGCATCATGTTTTTTGCAACACACCAGAGATTACAAGAACTCCCTGTTATATTAATTTCAAATACAGAAGGTAAAACTATGCTAAACATCCCAGAAGATTAATCCTTGATCTCTGCATAACCCTATTGCAGCACACTGACATGGTAGTCAGTAAAACCCTCACCAAACTGAAACCCTGCTACAGATTAACCTACCTGTTCACACTGGAAACCCACTTCTCATTATCCAGAAATGCCTTCATTCCCAAACTGCAAACTAACTGGCTTCAAATGGATTCCAGTCAACACTAGGGCCACTTTCCATTTTGGCATCTTATAACTTAAAATACTTACTGTGGGTTGTTGTGCCTCTCCTACCTTCCAAACTCCTTATCAGAACCTCCCCCCCAACTACTCTCTGAGGGACAACACTGCAAATATCTCCCTCATCAGACCCAGGTTCAAAACTGCAAAGGGAGAAAAAGCCTTCTCCAATTGTGGGCACTTTCTCGGGAATCACCTACCCAGCAAAGTGAGACAGCAGGGTACACTGGAAGCTTAAGACCAAACTGAAAGAGCATGTCAGTGATACAGCCAAGTGTAGCTGCTTTCAAGACAATGGTTAGTATTCTGCTTAGTATAAACATAAACTATGTAAATTATAAATCATACCAATACATACTACCTAATGATTGCAAAATATATTATGCTGTGAAACTGTTCTACCTTTCTCTCTCTCTACAAGTCTACTGAATTTATTGTAAAATGTAATGCTGATACTGCTGCATTTGTAAATGTATAAATTGTAATGTTTGTGTGGTACCTCAGCCTGCTTTGGTCTGGGTCATGGATAAAAAGCATTATCTGTCAAGCTCATTTACCTGGTTAACAAATTGCAATAAATAAAATAAAGTCATCCTTCAAATAAGATATGTTCAGTCTGTATAAGCTATATTTGGAATTGTATCCTATTTATTTTATTTTACATGTGATAACCAGCTAGAAGGAAAGGTCTAGGGGTCATTTTCAGCATTGACCTCAGCCATGTGGCAAAGACACATTTCCTGATGGTAAGTGAATAATATCTGTTTTTGGGCATTTCAGTTGATTGACAGTAGTAAACATTTTTATAGAGTGCAGATGAGTAAACATAAAGCACAGAAGAAACACAAGCATTTCTTTCAAATGAATAGCAGTACAAGATTTGTTAGACATATTTAGTATAACAATGATCAGTAATGTACTAGATAAAAAAATTGTGAGTACTTTGGAAAAGTGTATAATTTATAAGAGGAAACTTAACATATGGAACATATTTGACAGCAGTACTACAGCTAAGAACAGCTGTTCTGAAGTTCATCACAGATGTAGATCAGTTTGTGTGCAGCACAGCAGACATAGTAAACAAAATCAGTATAGAATAGAATTTTAACACCATTAACTAGCGTGTCAGAAATGTCTGATATAAGCTTAGCTACATATTTATATTAATATAGTAGATTCAGCAATGACCTATAGAATCTACTGTGTGCAACGCTGAACAGTTTGAGACTAATATTTGTATCAAGGAAGAGGATGCCTAGTATATTAGACAGTTATCTCTAAAGCAAGCATACTTTTTTTTTATCCTTTGTTCATAGGTAGGTATTAGGTTATCAGCCCTATGGCCTATACAAGCCTAGCCAAAAAGGTACCCTGGCTTTAGCCACCCAAGAAAATTTTTTCTTGCGCCCCTGTCGAGCAGAGCCACAGAGGTGATCCCGGGGTGAATTTCCTATTTCCCATCCGATCATCAAGATTTTTCTTGAAGAGTGCTAATGAGGAGCTTTGTTTGATATAGATAGGTAGTTTGTTCAAGAGTATGGTTCATAGGTTGGGAAGTCTCTGGGACAGGAATCTATCCCTCCAGCATGTTCTGTTTATTGTGGTGACAAGGTATAGGTCCCTAGAGCGTGCAGCTCAGAAGGATTGGGATTTCTTTAAGTTGAGCATATCCAACAGCTCTGGGTTTGACATAGCTTTGTATGTTAGGCAGAGATTGCCTCTAACTAGGCGATATGCGACGGAGTAAAGCTGGAGTTTTTTGAGACGGTCTGCATAGGGCATCTGTTTGAGGCTGGTAATCCTCTCTGTGAGGTATTTCTGTGGCCTTTCCAGTTGTTGTAGATGTCTTGCGAGGTGCATACCAAAAGAGACGTTGTACTCTATAATGGGTCTAATGAGTGATGAGTAGAGGGGAACAATGACCTCTTTTTTCCTGGATGAGAAACCTTTTGTGATGAGGTGTGCCACGTAGAAAGATTTCCTGACTACTGTGGTGATGTGATTATCAAAGGAGAGACTACTGTCCACCTCTGCCCCAAGGTCTCTTATGACACTTTCAGTGTTACGTAGACTACCATCTATGTGGTAGCTGATAGGTACAGAGTTTTTACCAAAGGGGATGACAATGCACTTTTTGGCATTGAGCTTGAGGCCATGGCTTTGACACCAGGCATCTGTCTCAGTGAGGCCCTTTTGTAGGATGTCCACATCGTTAGGAGTTTCAATTATGGCTCCTAGTTTGCAGTCATCTGTGACCTTCATTAGCCAAAGACCTTCTGTGTTAGCCTGTACTTCAGAAAAGTAGATACCAAATAGGAGAGGACTCAGGACTGAACCCTGTGGTACTCCACTTGTCACTGGTCTGAAGTCGGATTTGGAGTCTGCTACTTTCATAGTGTGGGTTCTGTCAGGGAGCCAGTTGCCAACACATCTTGTGACATAGGGATTTATACCTAGTTTAGTGTTTATCTATAATTCCAGAGTGGGGGATGGTGTCAGTAGCCTTGGCGGGATCTAGATAGGCTGTGTGAACCACTTTACCCTCGTCTACTGCTTTGGTGACTGCTTAAAAGAAGTCAATCAGGTTCAGAAGACATGATCTGCCTTTTACAAACCCGAACTGGGTGGGCCCAGAGTTTGGAGATTACCAATGTTTTTGTTTAGAAGTTCCATGATGATAAGTTCCATGGCCTTGAAGACCAGGCTCAGGCTAATGGGGTGGTAGTTCCCGGGGTCCATGGTGGCTCCCCCTTTGTGGAGTGGGATAACCGTCGCTGTGTGCCATTCAGTGGGCACAAAGCCTGAGGTGAGGCTATGATTGAACATGGTGCTTGGGTGGTGTGCCACTTCATTCTGTAGTTCATGTAGATTGCAGTCTGTGATGTTGTCAGGTCCCATGGATGCTGTGTTCTTGGCTTTGGAGAGTGTGGTTTTTACCTGTGCAGCCGTGATTACAGGAACTTTGCATTCTTCCGGTACAGAGATGGGCCCTTTAGGGGGTGGGGGTGGGGTAAAGTTAGCACTGAACCTATCTGCCAGGATGTTGGCAATATCAGTTGGTTCTGTATATTTAGCGCCATTGTGCTGTAACTCAGAGCAGATTTGAGTGTTGCCATTGAGATTCTTCACATAGCTATAGAATGCTTTGTGGTTGTCTTTAGAATCAGTGGTGATTTTGTTTTCATAACTTGCTTTGGAGGATTTTATGAGGGATCTCAGCTTCTTACTGAGGCTGACCAGGGAGTTCTTCCAGTCTTGGGATTTTACTCTTTTTTGCAACAGTTTCTTTCTTCTGTTGAAGAGTTTGTTTAAGGCAGGGGACCACCAGATTGGCTTCCTTTTTTTGGAGGAAAGCATCTTGGTTCTGTTAGGGATAGCATGATCCATGCACTCGTGTAAGTGCTTATAAAGTGCATTTGTGTAGGATTCAGCAGTCGTATCTCTACTGTCCGTCTGCATGGGTGTCCTGAAGTTTGCCACTTCTGTCTTAAGAGGTGTGAAGTTGGCTTTGGAGAAATTTTTTACAGTGGTTTCCCTAATGGGGGGTGGGTCGGCATGTGGATGTCTAGGCTGATTAGCTTGTGGTCAGATCTGACCAATGAGGAATTGACCTCTGGTGTGGAACACTGATCACCCATGTTGGTAATGACCAGGTCTAGGATATTGCTGCCCCTGGTGGGGGTGTGGATAAGTTGATCCAAGGCGCTGGAATTTATGAATTCCAGAATACTTTGAGCAAAAGAGTTGGTACATAAGTAGTTTTCCCAGTTAATGGTGGGGTAGTTGAAATCACCCATTATTAGGGTGTTGGGTTGTACCCTAATATTTTCCAGTGTATCAAGAAATGAGGAGTGGTAATCCTGGGGGATGGTGGGGGATCTGTAGCAAGTTACAATTTGGATTGTGGTCTTGACCAGAGTTAGTTGCACTTGGATAATCTCGGATGCATTATGCTGACCAACTAGCCTGGAGGTGTGGATATCCTTAATGAATATGGACACGCCTCCACCTTTAGTGTTTTGATCCAGGTTAGGTTGATTGGGTTAGTCACACTAAGATAGTAGCCTCTTTTCAGAGGAGACCCGAGGTGGTATTTATACTACTAGGTGAAATTTTACCAGGGAATTAGGGATCTCCCCCTACTCTCGTGAGCCTCTAGATGGTGATGGAGGGCTTCTATAACAGCAAGGAAGAGGGCTAAGAGAAGCAGCAGCATGGAGGAAAGAAAAGCTATGGAGAGTTTGGAAATGGAAAAATGAGAATTTGGAGAAAAAATTGTTTGATATAGAGCTTCAAAATGTAAACAAAGATTCCTTTGTGGTGGATGTTACAAATTAGCAGTGTTTAGCTGTCTCAGTGGAGGAGAGGAAAGTAAGCCAGTCTGTAGTCTGTTGAAGTGGTACAGATAACAGAACTGATGTCAGGAGGGCTGTTAAAAATGATCAAGCAGGATGATCTAAGTGACAGTTTTGCTGTTTCATGGAGTGAGACGGCAGATAATTTTTTTCAGAAGTGCTGAGGATGGTAATGTGGAAAAGGAACAAGCTGATGTGGCAGCAAAGAATGCAGCAGTAAAATCTTATGCAGCAGTGACTGAAAGTAACAGAGGAAAGCAACAGCAAATTGAGAAGGTGTTTGCTTTTATTGGAGCAGATAATGCAGTAACTAAAACAGATGCAGCAGTGACAGCAGGCAAAAAGAAAGAGAGAGAGAGAGAGAGAGAGAGAGAGAGAGCAGCAAAAACTACATATAAAACTATTTTAAAAAGAAAAGGAGACCAATTGTCCCCAAGATTCATTAAGCTCCATGCAGGAATAGTGCTATTCCTGCACGGAGCGGATCGTGGCCATGTAGAGCATCAGCGCACCTTGCAGATTAATGAAAGCATGCTGCTGTATGCTCTACATGGACACGATCCATGTATGAGTGCAGGGGGCATGTCTATGCAGTGCATGGATACTAAATACACCCCCTGCGCTCAGAAAGTGCCATATGGCCCTAGAGCGTAGCTCTAATATTATGCCAGTATTTCAGTGTCCCTGGGCACAGAAATGCAAAATAAATCATTTCAGTGTCCGCGGACACTGTAATAAAACTGGCAAACAGGAAAGCATTGCAGAGGGTGTGTCACAGTTTCTGTGACACGCCCCTGTATTGCTAAAGCACCGTATGGCACATCCGACATTTGACTTAGCACATCATACATTTGACATTTGTGCTCCAGACATCATACCCTTCAGAAAAGTCATGCTACATCAAAGCCTGTTAGTCTATCAACTTTCTAAGTTTGTAAGAGCAATACACAGATAATGGTGCAGAAAGCAATGTGCAAACCCCCACAGTAAATAAAAATAAAACATATGTGTAATTTTTTTTTCTGTCTGCAATAAAGTTTAAGCATAGCTGAGCGGGAGTGAGCGTTGCATAGCTATTCTCAGCCTAGCTTACACATTCCAATGAGCTAAATAGAAATATATGGCCAAAGCAGTGTAAAGTGAAATAGTGCAGCTGTTAGAGCTTTTGCTTAGCAAGCAGGCATTCGCAGTTCAAGTCCCCATTCAGTCCATTCATTTTTTCTGTTAAAAAGCATGAAAATATATTTTGTTATCAGTAGGTATGAATAATATATATATTTATTAACCAGGGTAGTGTAGCAGGTCCAAATGTGAAGTGTCAGTGTAGTATAGATGTGAAACCCCCATATAAACACAAGTGTCCCATACAGCATTGCCACAAAAGAATGTATTGTAATGAAAGCACATAGGGGGATGTAATGAAAGATAAACGTACATATCATAATATGGCATTTATGAGGAATCAACCCCACAATGCTAATAGTCTGTAAAAGGAAAGCTGAAGAATGCTAACTTGTGCTCAGTTATGCTTAGCCAGAATAAGCATTGCTCATATGAAAATTCTAAGCAAGAACTAGCGTAGCTAAGCGGATTTGCACTTTGGTAAGCAGTGGTTAGCATCTACCCCTCTAAGCAGTGCTCAAACCAGCTAAGCAGGTTTGCCCAGCACTTAGCTTAACTTAGCATATTCAAAATCATCCAATCATGGCAGGAAATCAGCCATATTTAAACCTCACAGGCGGGAATACAGCTCATAACTGGTTGTAGCTCCCCACTGTAGGCAGTATGGCTGGTGTTGGAGAGGGTATGCGCTTTCAGGTGCAACGCTGGAGCATGCAGGAGTCCAAGGTCATGGTAGGACTCCTTGTTAAAAACCATGATGTGAGACTGCTGCCTGGGAAATTCTCGTCCATTATCTCACCAGTGCCACTGGTATCCCTTGAACTGGTGAGCAGGTCCGGTACCACTATGCCGAGTTGAAGCAGAGGAAGAAGGAGCTCTTGGACCAGTGGATCCAAGAAGCATGGCAGAGAGGTAATGTCCCAGGCATGTGTAAGTATTCATATCAATAACTGTTTACCAAAGTCCAGCCTGTGTAAGTGATGGATAGGTATGCATAAATGTTTCTCTATCTTCTTTACAGCTCCAGCTGAGTGGGCTGTGAACCAGGAAGCCCATGCAAGCAGGTTGCAAAGGCTGCATCACGAGGCTGGTGAGTAACAATCCTGCTTGTAGTAGTCATACCAAATAAATATAAAGGTGTAGAATGTCACCTGGCAGTATTAAAATGGGTATGTTTTTTACTGAATAAACCAGACAATATTACAGTAATAGTCTCATATAGGTTATATATAAATAAAACTGCAACTGCCTGTCAATAAAATTCAAAACTCTGGACTGGTTGTGTTTACTCTGGTATTGTATGAATTGAAATGTGTACAGGTTATGCACAACTATAGCTCATCTGACAAAGTCAGTGCCTCTGTAAGACATGAGATTAACTGATATGAAATGTTTCATGCACCAAGATCTGATATCTGAGTAGTAATGTTGTGTTAACTACCGTTTTCCACACTGTGCTATTTCAAAAGGTATGTATAGGACTGTATGTGTAAGAATGTTGTAATTACAAGGTCAGATTGTATAACCAAGAGAGAATTAGACAGAAAACATTCAAAGAAAAGACAGCAGTTTCTCAATAGCTTGTTCTGATGAAACATAAATGTGTATCTTTAGAAGAAACAGCCACGGTTTGAATCCCAGGAGTGGTGGTAAGCTGTATGCATAATGTCAACTAGGATTTTGTGAATATGTGTAGAAACAGGTAGTGTTAACCGAAATTCCCTCCACAGATCTTCCAGGTAAGAGAAGATATAAAGTAGCTATAAGAAGGCTGCAGGTATACTGTGCCCAACACCCACGGTCCAACCCCAGGGCTGGAAATGACAGCAAGATAAGTACATACACCAAGTGGTCTCCCCAAAAAAATGTTCAAAAGTGTCATGCTGTCACAGCTGCTTGTCCCTGCTGCCAACAACCAGGGTGACCTGTGGAGGGAATTTCGGTTAACACTACCTGACTGTTTCTACAGACACACACACACACACACACACACACAGTATGAGTGCACATATGTAACCCTGACTATGTGAATATGGGTAGAAACAGTCA